>NC_088350.1:21695000-21927500 GCF_036884655.1 Musa acuminata AAA Group
ATATAAGTTACTTCCTGCAACGGGATCCTCCACAGCACGCGCAGAGGACCCCTCAGTGATCACACATCCCACGCCAGGAGGCCGCGAAACGCCCAATATAGCATCAAATCACCACAAAGCCGGCTAGAAAAGGTATCTTCCAACTCAAATCTCACTTCCTAAAACACTTCTTAAACCAAAAAGAAAGCAACCAAACTCTACAATTCCAACCAGAGCAACCACTTCCAAATCCCCTAAACTCCAAATCCAACCACCATCCCCGATTCAATCCAAGCTCTGACCTCAGCAGGCCCTTCGACTCCAACAATCAAACAAAAAATCAAGCGAGATCCACGAAACAGAAAGAAATCGATCGGATTCCCAACTAGCCCTTGCAACAGAAGCAACCAGAAAATGGATCTCCGGACTCCGATTCCACGATCGCACAAGAGATTCTGAGATGCCAAATCCGAAACCCTAATCCTAAGGTTAAGGGTCGACAAATCTCACCGTATTCCACGACATCGGCTCGATCCTCGCGGGGAGAGGAAGTGGCGACGGGAGAGAGAGGTGTGGCGACGAAAAGGGAAGAGGAAAAAAAAAAGAGGAACGGAGAGAGAGCGAGAGAACAAAAACGGAAAGCAAAAATCCCAAATAAAAATTAATATGCCGTCCTTTTCTGGGGTTCTTGTTGGTGGTGAAGGGCAGCAGAGAGAGAAAGACAAAGGGTACGCGGGCAGCGCTTGATCGGGCGATAAAGACCATCAATTCTAGATCGTGTGGTCTGATTCTCCTCACTTGTGGGCCCAATTTCGGCTGACCGAGATTCTTGGGCTTTTGGGCCGGTTAGCGTACATCGAACCGGTCCGCCTTCCGGTCCGTTATGTTGCAGCTTTGTTTCCCTCTCTTTAATGGCACGTTGTGGCCGCCGAGCTGGAGAACAGTTTGGTGAGAGCTGATGTTGTTGGACTCCGCCATCATTTGCCGCCTACGGGGCTCCTCTGATCTGCTCACCGTTGCCTCCTCCCACGCCGCGCTCCTCAAGTCGGGCGCCCGCACCGTCTCCGTCATCAACCATCTCATCAACGCCTACGTGCGACGCGAGGCCGTCCCTGACGCACACAAGCTGTTCGACGAAATGACCGTGCCCGACGTGGTATCCTGGACTTCCTTGATGGCCGGCTATGTCCACGTCGCCAGGCCCGATGACGCCTTATCTCTGTTCCATTACATGCTGAACTGTGAGGCCCAGCCAAATCCTTTCACTTATGCGACGGCCATCAATGCCTGCTCTCGCCTTGCTGACCTCGCATTGGGTCGGACGATCCATGCCCGGATGGAGACCTGCGGCGTCCGATCGGACGTCGTCGTCTCCTCTGCTCTCCTCGACATGTATGGCAAATCTAACGAAGTCGACGATGCCCGTAAGATCTTCGATGACATGATCGAAAGGAACGTGGTTTCTTGGGGTTCAATGATTTCAGCCTACGCTCAGAATGCCCGCGGCCATGAAGCACTTGCTCTTTTCGGGGAATTCCTTCGAGCGAGCTCTTCAATGAGCTTGGTTCCGAATCACTTCATGTTCTCCAGTGTCGTCAATGCTTGTGCTAGCGTGGGAAGACTAGGCTTGGGGAGATCGTCACATGCATCGATCGTTTGCCGTGGATATGATTCCAATGAGGTTGTTGCGGGCGCATTAATCGACATGTATTCAAAATGTGGATCCATTGACTATGCAAGAAAGGTGTTCGATCATATTGAGTGTCCTTCTTTAGTCCCATACACCTCCATGATCATAGCAGCAGCAAAGTATGGACTTGGGAACCAGTCACTGGAACTGTTCGATGAGATGATTGCTCAGGGAGTGAAGCCTAATAGCATCACCCTCCTTGGCGTCCTCCATGCTTGTAATCACTGTGGCCTCGTGGACATTGGCCTCCTGCACCTGAATTCGATGAGAGACAGACATGGCATTGCACCGAGCATGAGACACTATACCAGTGTGGTCGACATGCTTGCCCGTGCAGGTCGTCTTGATGAAGCCCACGAGCTCTCCAAACAAGTTAAGGCTGATGGTGATGATGCTCTGATGATATGGAGTTCCCTGCTCTCGGCTTGCAGGACATTCCAGCGGTTGGACATTGCAGCTGAGGCAGGGAAGAAGCTTGCAGAGTTCGACCGAGACGTGGCTGGTGCATATGTGGCAATGTCGAATGCCTATGTGGCAGTTGGGCAGTTGGAGAGTGCGACGAGGATTTGGGCCGAGATGAGCAGGCGGGGGATCAAGAAGGAGCCTGCTTGCAGTTGGGTTGAGCTCAAGGATGTAGCTTATGTGTTCTACACTGGGGAGGTTTCATCAGCTGGTCCAAGACAGGTGGAGTTGATGGAGTTGTTGAAGGAGTTGGAGAGAAGGATGAGGGAGAGGGGATATGTTGGTGGAGGGAATGGGTGGGGGTTGGATGGTGTGGAGGAGGGAGAGGAAGGAAAGGGAGTGATGGTTGGAGTGCACAGTGAGAGGCTGGCTTTGGGGTTTGGGCTTATAAGCACACCTAAAGGGATTACCATCCGGGTGATGAAGAACTTGAGGATGTGTAAGGACTGTCATGAGGCATTTAAGTTGATCAGTGACATTGTTGAGAGGGAGCTTGTGGTGAGGGACTTAAATAGGTTTCATCAATTCAAGAATGGGTCTTGCACCTGCAGAGATTACTGGTGATTGTATCATTATCTACACAAAAGCATGACATGCTACCAGTCTACTATCTGGATGCCTCTTGAGGACCTTAATGGCTGGGGTTTCTGTAAGAAATGGAATTAAGGAGAGAAAGGGAACAGAGTGATGGTTGGAGTGCATGGTGAGAGGAAAAGGAATGACCATCAGGGTGATGAATAACTTGAGGCTGTTAGGGACTGTCATCAGGCATTTAAGCTGATCAGTGACATTGTTAAGAGGGAGCTTAAGTGGACTTGAATGGATTTCATTCACCTGTTCAAGGATGGGTCTGACACCTGCAGAGATTGCTAACGATTGTACCAGTATCAACACAAAAACCCTATTTACTATGTGTTGGTTGCACCAGCACTTGAATACGTCTGGCATGCAAGACAATGTGATCAGTCTGCTATCTGGATGCCTATTAAGGGTCTTATTGGCTGGGTTTCTACAAAATGGTGAGGATCATCAAGGTGTTCACCTATCATTTCTGATCCTATTCTTCCATGTGAAATCCTAAATGAGGATAATTCAGCTGAGTGCAGCTGTATGAATAGTTGCTGATAATATGGTGAAGTGTCACTAAGATTGCTTCTTTTGTTATCTAGGTGATAAAGCTTGAGGCGTGATAACAGTGTCTCTGTTTACAAGGATAAGACTGCATGTATCGATCCTTTCCAGATCTCACAGACAGGAGTCTTGTTCATTGGTCTACACTTTTGTGATGGTGAAGGATATAGATTAAGATGATTCATAATGGACATAAGAGAGAAAGAAAGCGAGAGGGGAAAGCAAGCATGTAGGATGAACTGACAAGGATAGAGACAGTAGCTGCATTGAAAATTAAGTCGTATCAGCTGAATGGAGGTTGCTTTGTCAGCATTTCGTTCTCAGAATTTGTTGATACAAAGGAGCATATCCTCTATTGTCCCTATTGTCATGATTTTTTGTGCACCAGGTAAATTTTATAAAATTAGAATTGATCATTACCATAGGGCAGCACTAAATTTTCATGAAGCAACCGCATGAACTTTTAACACAAATACTAGCAGATGGCTTTTTATGGATAGAACCTCAGGGTTCTCTTTTTTCTGTATGGCTGATGAGGTAGGCTCATCACCTATTCATCTATCATCCTTTTTTTTTTTTACTAATACAAGTTTTTCTTTCTTTTGCTTCAGAAACAAACATAAATACTAGCAGCGAAGCATCATCTTTAATGAAGATGTTGACAGCAAAGGAGTATAGCATCAAGGTGGCATTAAGTTCTGAAGTCATTGGCAGGCTGAAATCTTAAAGATGAGCAAACATGGAGAATTATTTGCATCACTGAGATATTATATTGGTAATATTACATATCTATAAGCTGCAGTACATCAGAAGCCTAAGTTTACTGGATAGTTGATGCACCGAACTACATCCTCCTATACTGCCTTTCCAAATTGATAGCTTGTGAGTGGACTAAAACCATTGATTAATGGGAGAATCAACTGATCAGCCATGCTCTGCTGATCTTGGCATCTTATGCTTTGCTCATTGGTACACTTTGATCACATAACTCTAACCCACTGAAAAAAAATTCTGATGTGATCCAAGATGTGTATATTTAGTTGGCAAATTTTGATTGCTGAACATTTTTTATGGCTATTTAAAAGATCATGAGCAACATCATTGCATTGTTCAAGAAAGTTAGGGTTACAATTATCATGTGGAAATTAAGGACAACCTTTTGGTCGCTGTAAACAGTTGTTCTGTATACTCTCTTAGAAAGTGGGCACTGAAGCCAAACAAACATAACTTTTCTCTTGCTTGTCTCTACTCCATTGATTTGTGATCAGAGGATTAGTTTAATACTGACAATTAACAATTTTGGTAGGAAACAAAGAGAAAAATTATTCTCTTGATTGAAGGATTCTACTCCATGTAAGTTTGACTTATACCGCTAAACATGACAGGACTTCCTGATGGCCCATCATCTGCTCAGAAAGTTGAGGTGTTGTCATCCTACAAGATATGATTCAAGTACATTTAGACACCATGGATCACTATGATGACACCTCTCCCTCTCTCCCTCTCTCTCTCTCTCTCTCTCTCTCTCTCTCTCTCATATTCAAGCAACAGCACCAGGTACTCTCTTTAGCCAAAAGTGTGATGGACCACCACTAGTGCTTCTATTGACAAATCTCAATTGCAATCGCCTGGTTGGAGCTCAGAGAGCTCCAGTGACCCTCTCATGTTTAAATGACTTCTAGTTGATATTATGCTCATCTTGGATGCTGCATGCATGAGGTTTCAGCGAATTCCTTTTGTTCGTTCTTTGTAGAAAGAGATCGATCACTAGGCTGTGTAGCTTACAGTGTCGGTGAGAAGTTTGCAATGGAATATTTTCACTTTTCCTGCCTTGTGCTAAGAGAATTTAATGCGAGAGAGAGAGCTGATGTTAGCAATTAGCTTTGTGCAGCACAATCTACACCTAACAATGACACTATCAACAGTGGAAATGATTCCCATCTTCTGATCCACCGAGAACTTCTGAACGTTGATAGGTTGGCAAGAATGCTGCATGTGATCATGAGGCATCTTATAATTTACAACCATTCTAATTTTCTTTTCCTTCAGGATAAAAACAGAGGATTTATATCAGTTCCACCAACCATGCCATTGCCTCAATTTAATGCATAAACATTAATGTTCCTGAATTAATCATAATGGTGTGTGCCAAATCTGGTCTTCTGCTCTCTTAATTCTTGTTCTCGTGCCTCTTCTTCCTTGTCTTTTACTGTCATTGAAGGTTTGATGGAAGACACAGATTTAGATTGTTAATTTTGGATAGATAGCTAAAACATGATTATGTGATGTCTGTTGGCCATCTGGTAGAACAGATTAAACTTGGAATGATAATTCTTTTGCCTTATCATTTGGAATTCTGATAGAGTGATTAACAAATGAAATAGCCATCTTGTCACCATCTTTTTGAGGTTAATCTCCAAGGTTAGGACTGATGAGAAAGGTATTACAGATGAGTGGATCATCACAAAATGAAGGTAAATCCAAAAAGTATTTATTGTTTTACCTCTTTTTTTTCTTTTTTGTTCTGTAGTACTGATGATGGTAGAAAATTGGTGAGATTTAACAACAAAAGGAAAAGAGAATAAAGATCATGAGTGCTTTAACCTATGAGATTCATTTCACAGTAACAGTTGGTGGTCCTTAAAATCCAATCTCAGGTTACAATCCATATGGAGTGGCTTCATTCCTCCTCCAAGGCCCACACTCTTCCACTCCCCTCCCCCTGTTCTCTCGCTCTTTTCACCCCCCCCCTTTTCCTTTGGTCTCCGCCAGCTTTGATTCCCCACTGCCAAACTCTTCTTCCTCCCCCTCTGCTCTCTCTCCCCATGGCAGCAGCCGAAGAAGGTCCTGAACCACTGAAATACCAGGTATTACTACCTCATCTCTTCCTTGTCACTCTCCTCTGCTTCTTTCCTTTGCTTGGACTCTGAGAAGTGAAGCTGGTTCTTTGGTGATGCTGCAGACTTTGGCCTTGAAGGTCTCCACCCACTGTGAAGGCTGCAAGAGGGAGGTGAAGAGAATCCTAAACATGGAAGGTTTTGTCCAACACCTCTCTCTCTCTCTCTCTCTCTCCTCAGTCTCTCACTGTAGACATGAACATGTGTGTTCCTCAGGGGTTTACAGGATTAGCTTCGGCCCGCAGCAGCACAAGGTTGTGGTGATCGGAAACGTGGCTGCGGAAACCCTCGTAAAGAAGCTCACCAAGTCGGGGAAGCATGCCGAGCTCTGGCCCGAGCCGCTGCCGGATGAGAACGCCGGTGGGGGCGGGGGTGGCAAGAAGAAGAAGAAGAAGAAAAAGAAGAGCAAGAACAAGAGTGATGGCATGCCAAATGTGCCACCGGAGGTCCCCGAGAACAATCAAAGCTCCTCCGGCGACGAGAGCTCCCCCGAAGCTCCCGATAAGCCAGAGGGGGAATCCCCGAAGGGCGACGACAAGGAGCCGCCTCCGGCGCAGGAGAAACCGAATGGAACGGAGAAGGCTGCCGCCACCAATGCAGGTGGCGGCAAGAAGAAGGGGAAGAAGAGCCACAACGCAAACAACAACAACAACAGTGGAGGCGGTGGCAATCCTGGTGGACCCGGAGGGCCTCCACAAGAGTTCGGCAAGAAAGCAGCAGGCGGCCTTGCGATCCCACCGGCACTTAACCTTCCCTTCTACAGCACCTCACAGCTGCCATCTTACGTGGTGAGCTACAGCTCGGTGCATCCGAGCAACAACTACGGCGGAGCGTACCACCCGGCGGCGCCGATGCAGCACGGCAACTTTGTCTACTCCACGGCCGCCCCCGGCTCTTGCTACATCTTCAGCGAAGAGAATGCCAATGCTTGCAGCGTCATGTAGTATATACCTTTCCTTTATCACCGGCCCTTCAAGTACGTTGCATGGGTCAATGGAGTCGAGCTTATCGAGTCGGATTTCGGTGTATTGTATTGACGCTGCAGCTTTTGTTGTTGTTTTGTTTTATCATGTAAATAATGTTCGAAGTTAATCCAAAAACAGAGGATTAATCTAACTTCTAGTTCGTGAATTTTTTATATTTATTAAAATAAAATATATTTATTGAGTAATAAAAAAATAAGATTAAATATTTTATTTTTAAAAATATAAGGATCTTAATATAATTATAATAAATAATTTATAATTAATCTTATTCAAATCGATAGTCGAGACATAATATTATCTATATCTATATAATTAATCTATATATCTATATCCTTAATATAACAAACTGGGATCTTTCACTTCGATACTATCATATATTCACCAAATATTATCCCTCGAGCAACGATGAAGACTAGGTCTGCAGTACCGAACTATACCGTCCGATACAGGCGGTACGTACCGATCCGACAGATTGTCGATACGCGGACCGTTTGTTACCGGTTCGAGTGCACTGTAGCAGTGCTACAGTACTCGGCACACCTGAGTGTACCGCTTGGTATATCGTATCGTACCGATATCGAGCCCAGATTAAAATATTGATACGGTACGGTATTGTGTACTTTGATGAAGACAAATAAATACATCATGTCTATCGTGGGGGTTTGAGTGGAGCAGAACTCCACTCAGGAAGCAGGATCAGGTGACTCCTTTTGGCAAACAGGAAGCAGGATCAGGTGACTCAAAACCATGCTAAAAGTCAACTCATGAAAGCAACAAATCAAAGGAGAGCATGAGATTACATCCAAATGAAGTTACCAACCAACCATCTCACTAAATCATCACAATTCTACTTCACAAATACTCCCCCCTGAGATCAATCCACATCTGTACAGTTGGCATAGGTGTGTGAGTACTAATTGATTTGTAAGAGCGCTCAAATTCAGAGCATGCATGCACTTGAGGTATTTCCATATAATTAAATTTCCATGCCTTTCTATCTATGAATGTTCCTGAGATGGGAGTCTATAGATACTTGTACAAGATGTAACTCCATAAATTTATATACCACTAGGCATCATCACAGTATTCCAAATCCTTTTTGACTTCCCACATGGCCACCATCCATGGCTGGATTCTTTTTGGCCCAGACTCAGCCTCTCCAATGGATGCTTTGTCCTTCCAAGACTCCTCTAGAAACTGAAAGGAACATGAGAAAAGGGGGATGGGAGTTATGATGTGGTATCTTTGTGGGTGACGATGCCATTCCCACACCACTTGCTGCCACCAAAGGTAGCATCTCTGCCAACAACGAAGGCATCTACTTTTGCGATATGGCCAAATTTCCATGCATTACTTTTATCTTAACCCCTGGGAAAGCATTGCCGATGGTGTGCATCATATATCCCTACTATATTCCACATCCTTTGAGATCATTTTATTTCTTACCTAATTCTGTAAAGATCATGATATGTGGCGAAGGAACAACAGTGGAAGAGACAATTGCAGAACTGAGATGGAATTCTCTCAGCATCATCAGACAGCAGCCATGTCTTCTGCGAAGTTTCGAGACATGTGGATTTGTCTTGAGGGTGGAAATAGCCTAGGAAATATATTTTGCAATGTAAGAATTATTAACTCCAAAGCAAATCTTTGTGACAAATCTGGACCCAGTTCTTGTCATATGCTCTCTCTCTCTCTCTCTCTTAACCCTTAAGAGAGAATATTTTGTGACATAAATATTTTGTCTTGAGGGGGGAAATAGCCTAGGAAAGATATTAACTCCAAAGCAAATCTTTGTGACATAAATCTGGACCCAGTTCTTGTCATATTCTCTCTCTCTCTCTCTCTCTCTCTCTCTCTCTCTTAACCCTTAAGAGAGAATATTTTGATCTGCTAGGAAGTCCTATACCCCTCTCAGCCTTTCTATGGGAGCTCTCTCTCTCTCTCTCTCTCTCTCTCAACCCCTAAGAGAATATTTTGCCACTGCAAGGAAGTCCTATACCCTCCTTACCCTTTCTATGGGATCTCTCTCTCTCTCTCTCTCTCTCTCTCTCTCTCCCTCTCCATCAGACATTTGTAACTGTAGAACTGCAGAACATCATTATATAATTTTTATATAAATACAAGTGTCAGTATATACATAGCAATTAGCAAGATGAAATATTATAGCGAAATGGAGGTGGTTTCCTTTCTGTTGCTCTAATCTCTGACAGAACAATTTTGGAGTAAGATCAAGAATATAAGGATACAAAATAAGAAGGATCAATACACATGACTCCCTCATAATTTCAATAATTTCTACATCAAGAAAGAATGGAATGGAATGAAGAATGAGAAGAGAAAAGAAGTGGAATGAAGAATGAGAAGAGAAAAGAAGAGAGACTTGTTGGCTGGTGCAAAGCTCTCTTGTTTGAAGAATAAAATTCTGAGACATGCAGTAATATTTGCCAGCTTTGAGCAAAACGGTAACCCAAGATTGATTCGTCAAGCATGGAACAATACAAACGTGACTTTTGTTCCAAGACACATACTCTGTTTGCCACTTTCCTTGATTTGCCCAAAACTTAGCCATTTCAAATTTTCCTAATTTTTACCATTTTTCATACGTGTAACACAAAATCCAATTTCAATCTTCTACACCAGAGAATGAAAGAGTAATAGTTCTCAACCAAATAGATATCCGAATTCAACAGTTTGACCGGCAAAATGGTGAAACTTGAAACAACCCTGCTCATGAAACTACAACCATGACAAACATCTCATTTTCTACTAATCATCCAAAGGGAAATTGGCATGCAAGTAATAAGAAAAGAAAAAGGGTCCAAATTCGAGTAGTCATGACCATCCCTTTCCGCAGCAAATAACAAACCATAAAACAAAAATTCCGGTGGTCGCAGAGCAGGTCTAAGCAGTGGCAGTTGCACTGGCAGCAGCCAAGCGCTTTCTTGCTTCCTCGATGATGCTGAGCTTGATACCCTTGCCTTTGGGAAGTGACACCCATGGCTTCGTGCCCTTACCAATGGTAAAGACATTGCCCATGCGAGTTGCAAATTCATGGCCGGTGGCATCTTGGACGTGGATGGTCTCAAAGCTCCCCTTGTGCTTCTCTCTGTTCTTAATCACACCGACACGACCGGTATTTCTCCCACCAGTCACCATGACAACATTTCCAACATCAAACTTGATGAAGTCCACAATCTTGTTGGTCTCCAAATCAAGCTTGATGGTGTCATTGGCCTTGATAAGAGGGTCAGGGTAGCGAATGGTACGACCATCAAAAGTGTTCAGGTAGGGAATGCCCTTCTGTCCAAACTGGACAGAGCGAACCTTGCAAAGCTTGAACTGTGGAGTAGAAAAAAAAGGCTTTTTTAACACAGTAAAAGATCTCAAGAACTAATTATCATTTATATTCACATATTAGATTTTCATATAGCAGAAAATTGATCCTTAAAGGCATGCCAATGATTTTACCTTCATATAACTAGTGATATTATCCATTACAAGTTTTAGCAGTTGAAATAGTTGTTTCAAACCATATATTATCCATTACACATTCATATAACATAGAACTATTATTGTTTCAAACCATAAGAAACATAGTTGACAAGTAGACCAATAATAACAATACACAAGAGACATGACTAATCTTCGACAGGCAATTTTCTTCTATAGTAGAAGTTAAAATCAAAATTTGTTGTGAGCAGTTCAACAAACAATTTATAAAAGAATAAACTATAATGTCTACAGACCTTGGATTCTTCATCCCTTATCGAATGAAGACGGAAGCGTCCCTTGGTGTCATAAAGAAGGCGGAAGTTCTCATTTGTCTTGGGGATTGAAACAACATCTGCAGATTTCAGACAATTTTACAAAAAAAATCCACCAAAATAAACATAATGAAGATGCACTACATCATAAACTAGATGTAATTAAATATAAACAAAGTGATTTTAGGGTAAACAAAACCGATACTGGAAAAACAGCTAAGCATATTACATCAAAATAGGGTTGACTGCATACCCATGAAACCAGCTGGGTAAGTCTTGTCGGTCCTGACTTTTCCATCCACCATCACATGGCGTTGCATCAGTATAGCAATGACTTCACGGTATGTTAGAGCATATTTCAGCTTGTTTCTTAAAATAAGAATCAAGGGCAAGCATTCCCTGGCTTTATGAGGGCCAGATGATGGTTTGGGAGCCTAGTAGATAATAAAATCTGGTACTCAGACAACTGCATAAACAAATGAAACAAGATGAAGTACTTCAAGGAAAAGATTTTTAACTTACAAAAGCTCCACCAAGCTTGTCTAGCATCCAGTGCCTTGGGGCATTGAGCCTCTTCAGATGCTTCTTCAATCCCCTGGCCTGAAGTGCATCAAATGAAACTAAGTCCAACAAGCAAGAAAAAGAGTGAACGATCATGTATTTCATGAAGAATTAGGATGTATATTGATGGGCACCTAGAAGGCAGAAAAAAAATGACTGGCCTAGTTCTAAAAAAATAGTCCATCAAGACCTGTCATGGTTCTTGACAAGCACCGCTCTGTAAACAATCATCTCATGGAGCAATCAAACTTCCAATTTGTGCCTTCGAGGCCAAAACGACACCACAAGACTAAACAGAAGTCACAGGCTCCTGTTTGCTAGAGATCTTTGATATCTACAAATCCAGCGTATTGTTTTCGTCTGATCCTTGACAGTTTGCGTGTCTAGAACTGGTGTCGTTTCGTTAGTCTCCTTGGAACCCTCGAGCACCATATCAAAACTAGGGTGGCAACAGCCATCCAGTACCAAACTACCACAAGACAGCTCCTAAAACAAAGTTAAAGAGAGAAGATATATAGCATTGCCAATCATAGCTTTATCAAATCTTAGCCACAACAAAAAATCTTCATCACGAAGTATTCAAGATGCAGACAAGTGAACAAAGGTTTTCAACTGAAAAATATGCTTTCAGAGTGCATGAAACATGATATTCAATAATCAGTGCCCACCAACATCCCCAAAGGCACATACCAGAAACATTAATCCATCTAAAACTGCACAGATTCACGTCAAATCAGCTATATAACCCTTACATTGTAAAATGTAGGCACTAAAACCATGCAAACCTACTGAGATCAATATATTAATCACTACATGTCGACGCTTTTCCGGGCATAAGAAATTACTAACACGAAGGACTGATCTATGAACCCTAGATATGCAGGCAAACACCAACAAGCAATTCATCAAGCCACGGGAAAGGATGAGAAACGAAACGAACCATTTTTCCGGATCTCGGCCGCCTCGCTTCGCCGCCTCTCGAGAGAACTCGGAAGCGCCGCTGAACACCACGAGAAGCCGACAGGAAACCCTAAAGGTGACGCGCGGTCGCTACTTAACAGCTCGATGTGGCCTCCACTCCGGTTCTGGTCCAATCCGGTCCGGTCCAACTGAACCATGTTAGACACCAATCCAATGTTATTATTATTATTATTATTATTATTATTATTATTATTATTATTATTTACTCCTCGGAAATAAACTTGGCACACGTGCTATACTTTGGTGCGCTATCTACACGAGTTATCGGCACTTTTGACTCTCAACTAATATCGGCTCTTAGTAATATACAAACATCAACTTAGATATCAATCATACAATTATATATATATATATATATATATATATATATATGTTAAAATTAAATTTATAGAGGATAAATTCTAAATACCTTTTTAAATTACCATCTGAATTTGGACAGCGTAAAAATTCTAAGTAGGAATTCGAAGGAGACTTTTAAGAGTTGAAAATTTTCAAAAATAATAAATATAAAATAAGCATGAAAAATACCTCAACCCAACACAAAAACAGATTGGAACTTGAAAAGAATGTCACCAACCTTCTGCAATTTCATGCAAGTCTTAATGCATTTAAGAGTTAATGACAACAAGACTTAACCTTAATTTGTTTCACCAAATGGCCTCGAATGGGGTTGGAAGATGTTAAAGCATTAAATATCACCCAGTAAGAAAAGGCACAACAAGATTAGCATAAATATTTACACACATTTGTGAGAGCTAAGCTTTGGCATCAGCATGAAATCAATGGAGCAAAGAGAAATAACAGAACACACAGAATCAAAACTTGCTGTCTTAAAAGTGTGACCACAAGACAATATTTATTGTTGATGGTATGAATATGTTTCAAGGAGATCTATATATATTATAATTAGATAATTCTATTTGATTAGCATTAATGTTTTTGATTACATGATCCTATATGGTATAATATATTATAAATTTAATTAGATTTTGATTAGAATTTCTTAAGAATCTGTCATGTAAGATATTTTCCTAATTACTTATCCCGGACTCTCTTCTCTTACCTATAAATAAATAAGACCTCTTAGGAACTTAATACGTGATGTTAAGTTATACATTGAGAGATTACATATCTTCTCACACTCCTTAGAGTGACCCTATAAAAAATAAGAAAAAAAAGAGAATATGAGTCTAGTTCTCCTAACAAATAAGCATCACATCTTCTTTCAAATTTGACGAGTATTTGCATATCATATAAATATTTTTTTAATAACAATAAAAGTATTATAATATTTGATATATCATTATTTGATTTTAATTTCTGATATTAATATTTTTCGTAAAATATCATAATTATAGTTTTTATGCTTACAATTGATATGGAGTCATGTTTTAAAATCAAATATCTTAGATCATAAAAGTATATCAGATGTATTTTGTATTTAGATCTATTTCATTCACTTATGAAAATGTGCTATTTGATTTTGATTGTATGATGCTTGAATGATTCGTCGACGAGTTGCTTTCCTATCTTATCTTTGAATTTATTCCTTAGTATTCCTCACTTGCTTGTAACATGGATGGAACTATGTTAGAAGTATATTACCTGTATTTATTTGATGGGCTACTATCGATAGTTTACCATCGACGAAAGCACTATTAAGGATAGTTTGTCATCGTGGGCAACAACTATTTTGGGTGGTGTTGATATTGCTTGCGACGATGGGATTTAGCTATAGGTGGTGCTGCACACACAATAATGGTGCAATAATGTCAACTACGTGTGGTAGCACAAAAAGTGTTATTGTCGGTTGTTATAGAGGGAAGTGATGGCATTACGTGTGGCGATAGCCACCATGGGCAACAACTATATTAGGTGATATCATTGCTACATGTGGTGGTACTACATGTAGGAAAATCTAGGGGTGATATCATATGTGCAGCGGAAGAATAGAAAATAAAATTATCAAATTTCTTAAAAAAGTGTTCGTCATCATGTGAAGATTAGTACGCAAAATCCATAAAATCGAAAACTACGTATATAAAATATTATGTTTTACCTAGGGAGATTGTATATCCTTGAATCTCTACATATCTGTAGGAGAGGATAAAGAAGGTCAAGCATCCTTCTCTCTAGCGGTGATCCACACAGCAAGGTTACGACAATGCTCCTCGAATCGCTATCCAAATCTCCACACCTGTTATCTGAGGAGGAGAAGGGGAGAGGAGAATAGGAGGTGGCAACCAAGAAAACCTCTAGCCTTTGTGTGTTTGGTTCCCTCCTATTTATAGATGCCCCTGTTAATTTAACCATAATGGATCCTGCTTTAGTGGGTATTAGATTACCATCTAACTATCCAAACTACTTAGATTAGTATATCTCTATCAAATAATCTCTCATTGGTTCTTATTAGATCTCATCCATAAGATCCAATAATTCATGGGCTTATTGTATATCTAATAAAATAAGGGCTCCGGCGGATATCTCATATCCGAACCTTTACTCCTCTAATGCTTACCATATGTGTGTGGTCCTCTAGGCCCAATATCAAGCTGGTCGTGAGTTATACCTGTCAGAACTCCTTTTGGCTCAATGAATTATTATCTCTATAATAATTCACTTGATTCATCAATTGTAGACGTACTAGGCCACTACGCTGCAGTCCCTAGACGACATAAGGGAATCTAATATATTAGATATGTCTGTCCTCAACTACCATATATATATAGTCTTTAATCCATCTAATATCTTAAATATCATATACCGGGCATGGTATTGTCAGACCCATATGGTTTCTACTCGAGCCTTGCTCTAATCAGATTCTCCCAAAGAACTCTTTCTCTCTTAATCCGAATGACCCTAGTTAGGGATTTGTCTGAGTAAGAATACATGTGATATTCTTTTCATAACACCGAGAGTGGATGATCCTCTATCGACACTCAATAGTCCTCGTAAGGTTGGCTGCTACTCCCGATGATCGGCTGTGCATATTTGAAACTTCCAGGCCTATAAGTCCGGTATCAAAGAATGGAGTACTCATACAGGATATCCTTAGTGTCTCAAGTCTAAGAACCAAGTACACCATTGGAACAATGAAATCGATGTCTTTCAATGAGGTATCATTAATCATCTAGTATTTCGTAAGCAGATTAATCAGTGAACTCATTCTCGAGTGAACACTTACATTGTACCCCTAGTGTCTTCACACAAACAGCTATGAGACTAACTGCCTCCATCATATGAACGGGTATACAGCACACCAATCTATCTGGTTATCTTGATATCCCTCTTGAGTAATCTATGACCAGGAATATTTAGGGTCTGCGTTTAATAGTGAATTAGTCTTATTATTGTGATCTCATCACGATCCAATTCTTATTACATAGATCCATGAACATCATAATATTTATATACGTATATATGCAACAAGTAGTATAAAGTGATAAAATACTAAATTGTAATAAGCAAAAAGAATGTGTATCATGTAATATATACCATCACTCATATAATTGGCTTATAGGGCACCTATGACTAGCACTTATAGAGAAATCTAAGGGTGACATCACATGCACAATAGAAGAACAGAAAACAAAAATCCCCAAACTTCTCATAAATTGTATTCGTCATCGTACGAAGATTGTTGTGCAAAATTTGTAAAGTTAAAAACTGTGTATATGAAATATTATGTTCTACCTAGGGGAATCGTATATCCTTGAATCTATGCAGATCTGTAGAAAAGGATAAAAGAGATTAAGCATCCTCCTCTCTAGTGATGATCCACACAACAGGGCTGCGATGACACTCCTTAAATCTCTAGGTCTACTATCTAAAGAAAAATGAGAGAGGAGAATAGGAGACGACAACCAAGAGAAGCTCTAGCCTATGAGCCTTTGGTTCCCTCTTATTTATAGAGGTCCCTTGTCAACTTATCTCTAATCGATCCTATCCTATTGGGTATTAGATCTCTATCCAACTACCCAAGCCTCTTAGATTAGAGGATCTCTATTTAATAATCTCTCATTGGCTCTTATTGGATCTCATCCATAAGATTCAATAATTCAGGGGCTTATTGGATATCCAATAAGATATGGGCTCCGACGGATATCTCATATTCGAACCTCTACTCGTCGCAATGTCTATCATATGTGTGTGACCCTGTAGGCCCAATATCGAGTTGGCTGCAACTCATACCTATTAGAACTCCTTATAGCTCAGTGAATTATTATCTTTATGATAATTTACTCGACTCATCAACTACGGACGTACTAGGCCACAACGATGCAATCCCCAAACAATACAAGGGAATCTAATCCATTAGACATGACCGTCCTCAGTTACCATGTACCTATAGTCCCTAATCTATTTAATATCCCAAAGACCTTATATCGGGCATGGTGCTGTCAAATCCATACGATTTCTACTCGAGTCTCGTTCTGAGCGGATTCTCCTAAAGAACTATTTCTCTCTCAGTCCAAATGACCCTAACTAGAGATTTCTCTGAGCAAGAACACATGGGATATTCCTCTCATGGCACCGAGAGCGGATGATCCTCTATTGACACTCAATAGCCCTCATAAGGTAGACTGCCACTCTCAATGATAGGCTATTCGAGATTTGAAACTTTCAAATATATAAGTCTAGTATCAAAGAGTGAAGTACTCATTCAGGACATCCTTGATATCTTAAGTTTAAGGACCAGGTACACTACTTCGATAACAAAATCATTGTTTGACAATGAGGTATTATTAACCATCCAGTATTCCGTGAGCAGATCAATCGGTGAACTCATTCTCCAATGAGCACTTGCACTATATCCCTATTATCCCCACATGAGTAACTATGAGACCAGCTACCTCCATCATATGTATGGGTATATAGTACACTAGTATGTCCGGTTATCTTGATATCCCTCTCGAGTAACCTATGACCAGGATTATTTAGGATATGTGTTTAAAGGCGAATCGGTCTCATTATCGTGATCTTATCACGATCTGATTCCTATTGCATAGATCTATGGACATCATAATATATTCATACAATAGGTAATATAAAGTGATAAAATATCAAATAATGATAATAAGCAAAAAGACTGCGTGTCAAGTCACATGTGTTATCACTCACGTAATTGGCTTGTAGGGCACTTATAACTAGTAATCTCTCACTTAACCTAAAGTCAATCACCTATGTATCTAATCTCCATCAGACCCCTGTGATGCTCAAAGACAATATGAGACAATGACTTTGTCAATGGAGGTGGCTTGCTTGCGGGCATCGCCCTTGCGGCCGTCGCTGCAAGCGGCCTGCCTGCACGTAGATGGCAGTAAGGCTGCCATCTTCGAGGGCAGCAAGGGCAACAATAGTTGCTGCCCTTTCTCGTTTTTGCATCAATGATTTTGACATCAAAAACTTTTTTAAAACATAACACACAAAGTTCAAAAATAATCTTTTGCATGAACAACCTGGCTCTGATACCACTATAGGGAAATCTAGAGGGTGACATCATATACGCAACGGAAGTGTAACATCCCATTAGTCCCACATCGGAAGTGGGCAATGTGTATGATTAGCTTATAAAGGCCTGATGAGTGTACTACCTAAACTCCCGCTTAAGCATTTTGGTCCGTGGTTGAAGGACCAAAATGAAGTTATTGGCCAGTTGGCTCATCAGACTCAGGTCGTGACATTTGGTATCAGAGTCGACCTAGCATTTGGGTAGTCACGGCTCCAGCAATATGCTTATAAGGGCCTGATGAGTGATCTCTAAGAGAGGGTGAAGGAGGTCTAGTAGGGCTACTCCTCAAGTCTCCAAACCTCCTATCTATTGGGTATTGGATTTTCATCTAACTATCTAAGTATCTTAGATTAGTGGATCTCTATCCTATAATCTCTTATTGGCTCTTATTGGATCTCATCCATAGGATCCAATAATTTATGGGCTTATTGGCTCTTATTGGATCTCATCTATAGGATCCAATAATTTATGGGCTTATTGGATCTCATCAACCATCCAACATTCCGTAAGCGGATCAATCAGTGAACTCATTATCCAGTAAGCATCTGTTTTGTATCCCTAGTGTCCCCACACGAGTAGCTATGAGACCAGTTGCATTTATCATATGGATGAGTATACATCACACCAATTTGTCGCAATATAAGGGAATTTGCTCCTCGCTGACTCTTAGATTTATGATGAACTTCTTCATCCATACTCCCTCCTTTGTTGCCTCTACTACAACAATATACTCCCATCTGTGGTCGAGTCAGCAGTAGTATCTTGCTTGGAACTCTTTCAGTATACTGTTCCTCCATTCAGGGTGAACAGACACCCTAAATAAAATCATAATAATGAGATTGATTATCTTTTAAATATAAATCCTAAATAATCTCAGTCATAGATTACTCGAGAGGGATATCGAGATAACCGGATAGACTAGTGTATTGTATATCCGTCTATATGATGGATGCAACTAGTCTCATAGCTGCTCGTGTGGGGACACTAGGTATACAGTGCATGTGCTCATTGGAGAATGAATCCACTGATTGATTTACTTATGAAATGCTGGATGGTTGATAATATCTTATTGTCAGACAACGATTCCGTAGTCCCAATGATGTATCTGGTCCTTAGACTTGAGACACTAAGGATATCTTGTATAAGTACTCCACTCTTTGATACCAGACTTACAGGTCTGGAGGCTTTAGATTTAGCATAACCGGTCATCGAGAGTGGTAGCCAACCTTATGAGATCTATTGAGTGTCGATAGAGGATCATCCGCTATTTGTGTCATAAGAGGAATATCCTATTGGGATGGGGGTCGGCACTAAGAGGGGGGGTGAATTAGTGCAGCGGATAAAAATGTCAACTTCGTTAAATCTCTCGTACGTTGAAAACCGATTCCGACGTAAAAGCCGTTTCGTAAAGATAATAACTTTGAAAGTGTATTCGTAAAGATAGCTTGAAGGTAGTAAGCACTTAAAGAGATTTGTAGAAAGGAAATAGCAAGAATAAAATGTAAACTGAGATTTAGAGTGGTTCGGTCAATCTTGACCTACATCCACTTTCGGCTTCCTCCTCCGATGAGGTCACCAGCGTCCACTAGAAGCCTTTCTTCAATAGGCGAAGGCTAATCACCTTTTTACACCCCTCTTCTCATTTTACCAGGTTTAGGAGATAACCCTTACAAGCACTTACTCTCCTCTCTAAACAGGATTCTAAGTTTAAAGCTAAAGGAGGGATTACACTTATGATCGCAGTAGCGTTTTCTCTCTTTTAATCTCTCTATACTTGTGTATTTTAACCAGGGATGAGAGGGGTATTTATAGGCTTCAAGTTGATTCAAACTTAGAGCCTAAAAACATCTCATCCTGGGTTCCCCGAGCACGGGCGGTACCACCGCCTGCGCTGGGCAGTACCACCGCCTAGTGTCAGTCTAGCTGACACTGCCCTGGGCGGTACCACTGCCTGGGGGGTAGTGCTGGGCAGTACCACTGCCCAGACTGGCAGTACCACCGCCTGACATAGTCTCAAAGACTATGCCACGATGGTGAGACTCCTTAGGGCACTGTTTGTGCTTCTTATTAGGCCCAATATATTTCTTACATGGGCCTAGCTGGCCCATAATTGGGTTGGTCCAATCCAAGCCCAATTATGTGCCAACTACGATTCCTAAGATATATTCTAAGCTAAACAAAGTCCATAAGTCTATTCTTCCAGCGAGCTTCCAGCGATCTTCCGGCGAACTTCTGACGATCTCTCGGTAATGTTCCGACGGACTCCCGGTAAGATCCTGTATGTCACGATAATCTTCTTGGCAAGTTCCGACGAGCTTCTCTAGCAAGCTCCGAGACTTCTCGGCTTGTTCCTCCAGAATTTCCGACGAACGTCTGGACTTCCAACGAACTCTTAAACTCCCAACATAATTACGTCCTTGACTCTAGGACTTCATTTTGCTTCATGCCTTACTATCATACTTAATCCTGCATATATAAAAACATATTTTGATCTAGGCAATTAATTGTTAGGACCCTTTTTCTGAGCTTTTGAATAATATTTATTGAGTCTGTTTAGTCTAATTGTTTATTGAGTCGGTTTGGTTCAGTTAGAGTCAAGTAGAGGTTTATTTAATATTTATTTATTATTAGAGTTCAAGTCCTGATGGACTCTGGGTAGAACTCTATAAATAAGGATATAACTGTTTCTTTTAGGTAATCTATGAAAAATACTATTTTTGTCTTTTGACAAACCCTAGGAGGTTGATCCCCTCGAAGCGATCAAGGAGGGTCGATCCCCTCGAAGCGATCAAGGAGGCTGATCCCCTCAAGCGATCAAGGAGGCCGATCCCCTCGAAGTGATCATCCCTTTCTCTTCTTTTTTTTTTTACGATAAGACTTTAAGTTCTTATCAATTGGTATCAGAGCGACGATAAAGACTTTAGGGTCTTATTATTTGGTATCAGAGCAACGATCCTTGGCGTAGCCCGCCGCAGCCTTACCGTTGTCGATGTTTCCCCGGCCAACTACCTTCGACCACCGCTCGACCTCCTAGCTGCCCTATCTCATTCAAAAAAAAAAAGAAGAAGAAACACGAGAGGAAGAAGAAGCTGCAACCGCCCCTGCGTCCCCTGCTTCTGGCCAGCCCACCTGCCGTTGTTGCTCTCTGGCCAGCGCCCACCATCGCCCCGCTTCCCGGCCGGTGACCACCGTCGCCGCTGTTCCCCGGCCAGGAGACGACGTTGCCAGCGTCCATCCCAGGCCTATTGTCGCCGCCCGCCTCCCCTTGCGTCGCAGCGAAGCCGCTCGACCTCTCCTCCTCGGCGATCGTTGGTGACGCTGCTCCCAGCCGCGCCACCACCGCTGCCTCTCCACCGCTGCTCGCCTCCCCTTGGGTCACAGCCGCAGTCACCGATTATCGCCCTCCTCGCTTCGACCGAAACAGGGCAACTCACGGATTGCCCTTGTTCCCAACCGCGTCACCACCACTTTTCCCAACCGCATCGCCGTCGCTCAATCACCCAGCCAGCGACCTCTTCTCCTCGCGTCCCCATCTCGCTCGAGCGAGAAGGACCGTCGGCACCGAAGCCGTAGGCCCTCCATGCAGCGGTTGCAGAAACAGAGCTTCCTCTGTTGCCGCAGCCCCTCGTCGATCGTAGCCATGCCTCGAGCACCGTCGCCTTCCAACCGACCCACCATCACTGCCAGCCACCATGCGGCGACCACTGCTCGCCTCCCAACCACCGCTCCCCCTGGCTCGGGCGAGAACGACCGCTGCCACTCCCCCTTGCTCTGCCCCCTTGTGACCGAAACAGGGCAATCCTCTTGCTGCTGCGAACGCTGGTTGCCACCACCGTCGCCGCTGCTGCCCAGCCAGCGACGGCGCCGCTCGCCGCTGCTGCCCAGCCAGCGACGACGCCGCTCGCCGCCCAGCCTGCCACCGTTGTGTTAGGATCGAGAGCACTAAGAGGGGGGGGGGCAGTTTTCAGCAATTAAAAACGAAAGCTGCGTTCGTTCGATAAAAACTATTTTGATGCAAAAGCCGATTCTAAGATTACTTATGATTAAGTGCAGTTTACGTCTAAACACAGTTTGCGTCTAAGCGCAGTTTACGCAGTTTGCGTCTAAATGCAGTTTGCATCTAAATGCAGTTTGCGTCTAAATGCAGATTGCGTCTAAGCGCAGTTTGCATCTAAGCGCAGTTTGCGTCTAAGCTCAGATTGCATCTAAGCGCAGTTTACGTCTAAGCGCAGTTTGTGTCTAAGCGCAGATTGCGTCTAAGCGCAGTTTGCAGTTATAAATGGAATCAAAATGTAAACGTAAACTGCAAAGAAACTCGTTCATAAAAGCGCAGAAGACAGTTTGCAGTTATAAATAGAATCAAAACGTAAATGTAAACTGCAATGTAAAGATCGTACGAAAACACCGATTTACGTCTAAATGCAGATTCGGAAAGATCAGAACTTAGAAACTTGTTCGTAAAAGCGCATAGAGCAGTAGCTATGTAGGAGGTTTGCAGTAATGATAAAGTGCTCAAAATAAATGCAAACCAGAGATTTAGAGTGGTTCGGTCAGTCTTGACATACTCCACTTTTGGCTTCCTCCACCGACGAGGTTACCGACGTCAACTAGAGGCCTTCCTTCAATAGGCGAAGGCCAACTGCCCTTTTACAGTTTCACTCCTTTTGACGGGCTCAAGAGACAACCCTTACAGAACCTTTCTCTCCTCTCTTTACAACTCAAGACTTGAAGAACAGAAAGAGGAGAACTTTTGGACTTAACACAAATTTGAGCTCTTAGAATCACAGAAAAGATCAAGAATTCGGTGTAAGTCTGTATCTTTTCAGTGCTGAATGGGTGGGGTATTTATAGGCCATAACCCAGTTCAAATTTGGAGCTCAAAACGATCAAATCCCGGAATTCCGGGATCAGGCGGTTGCACCTCCAGACTAGAGAGGTTGCACCGCCTGGCAGAGCTCGAAGATTGAGCCTCTGGGCGGTGCTACCTCTGTCAGGGGCGGTTGCACCTCTCTGCCAGAGCTCGAAGACCGAGCTCAGGCGGTTGCACCGCCTGAGTGGAGAGGTTGCACCGCCTGGTAGAGCTCGAAACTTGAGCTCTGGCGGTGCTACCTCCTGACAGAGGAGGTTGCACCGCCCAGTCCCGCTCGGAGACTGAGCCCTGGGCGGTTGCACCTCTTGGCTGGGGCGGTTGCACCGCCCAGTCTCGCTGGGAGACATAGCCTGGGCGGTGCTACCTCCCTGCCTGGGCGGTTGCACCTCCCACAGCAACCTGGGTCCGAATGGGCTAAACCATTCGACCCAATTTGAGTTCTTCAGGGGCTCAATTGCCCCAGGATTAAGCTAATGGGATCACCTCCCATTTCTAACTTAATCAAAGTGCTAACTATGATTATTTCCTAAGACATATTCTGCAGCTTGCTTCGGTACGTCACTCGCTTCTTCCGGCGAGTTTCCGGCGAACTTCCGTCGATCATCCGATGAACCCTCGGTGATGCTCCTGCGGACTTCCGGCAAACTCCTGGATTGCGACGATCCACTTGGCAAGTTCCGACGAGCTCCTTTGGCAAGCTTCTGGACTTCTCGGATTTGTTCCCGCAGAACCTCCGACGACTGTCCGAACTTCCGTCGAGCTCTCGAACTCCCAACGTGATCATTGTCATGACTCCGGCGCAACTCCTGCTGCATGTCTTACTTTCATCGTAGTTAATCCTGCACACTTATCTCAACACATACATTAGACAACAAATGACAATTGACTTCATCATCAAAATCCGAGATTCAACAATCTCCCCCTTTTTGATGATGACAATCAATTGATAATGGAGTTAACCTTAACTCCCCCTGTCTATATGCCATACTTCTTGAATTTAAAAACTTTATAAATTCAAGAGACATATTCCCATCATGATTCCTATCATAATGTATCTCTTTGAAGATGATGTCAAGGCTTGACATACATTTTCAAATATAACAAGTTTGAATGATGGTTATTGTAGCAATTCATCATATTGTAAGATATCGACATGTAAAGCTGTGAAGCAAGATTTTGATATCATTATATGATGTACACATTTCGAATATTTTAGCAAGTGTAGCATTGCATCACATGGTAAGATATCAGTTCGTACGATGCAAATTTTTGTTTGATATCTTGATACAGGGCATATGGCAATCATATATTTCTTGGTGATGCAAGTATGGCCTAATCATAGCATCAGTGATAGCAACCATATCAACATCAGTAATAGCAACCATATCATTATCAGTGATAGCAGGTATGGCCTAATCATAGCATCAGTGATAGCAACCATATCAACATCAGTAATAGCAATCATTATCAGTGATAGCAGGTATGGCCTAATCATAACATCAGTAATAGCAACCATATCAATTCATATTTTTCTCCCCCTTTGTCATCAACAAAAAGCATGGTAGCATTATCAAAAAGCATGGTAGATGTGATTCCAGCAGGTTATCAAGCACATAAAGGAAGGCATGACACATATAATACTTTGAATATCTCTTCTCCTTGTTATGTTATAATTCGTTGCTTGAAGGAGGAAACTCATTTTTCAAAAAGTTTTCATAAGAGTGTATAGGAAAATCCTATTTTTAGCATTCAAACCGAAAATAAGATGATCTTCTTACATGCATTCGGATATGAGTAAGCTACTGATTTTCAAAAACATTTGTCACATAATTTCCAACATGTTATTTGATCAAGTAATCAATAACGTCCGAAAAATAATTTTAACTAGTTTAAGTATTCGGACACATCAACATTCCTAATTCTCTTCTTATGAAATCAAATTGTTCTTCACTTAGAGGTTTTGTAAAGATATCAGCTAGTTGATGTTTCGTATCAATGAATTCTATGATTACATCATGATTCGTAACATGATCTCGTATAAAGTGATGTCTGATGTCAATATGTTTTGTTCTTGAGTGTTGTATAGGGTTTTTTGTTAGGCATATTGCACTTGTGTTATCACATTTAATGGGAATATTTTTAAGATGAACTTTATAATCTTCTAAGATATTTTTCATCCAAACAACTTGTGCACAGCATGCACTTGTTGCAATATATTCAGCTTCAGTTGTTGATAGTGCAACCGAGTTTTGTTTCTTAGATGACCAGGAAACAAGGGCATGTCCTAAGAATTGACATGTTCCTGATGTGCTTTTTCTATCTAATCTACAGCCAGCGAAGTCCGCATCAGCATAAGCAATTAACTCAAGACTCTCTGATTTTGGGTACCATAATCCTAGATTTGTGGTACCATTAAGATATCTGAGTATTCTTTTAACTGCTTTGAGATGAGATATCTTAGGGTTTGATTGAAATCTAGTACAAAGTCCTACACTGAACATTATGTCTGGTCTAGTTGCAGTGAGGTAAAGTAAACTTCCTATTATACCCCTATAGGTTTTTTGATCGAAGCTTTCTCCACTTTCATCAATTTCTAACTTAGTGAAGGTGCTCATAGGAGTGTTAATAGCTTTTGAGTTATTCATATTAAACTTCTTTAGTAAACTCATAGCATATTTAGTTTGACTAATAAAGATGCCATTGCTTAGTTGTTTGATTTGTAGACCTAAGAAGAATGTTAACTCCCCCATTAGACTCATTTCGAATTCAAGACTCATAGTTTTAGCAAAGGATTCACAAAGAGATTCATTCGTAGAACCAAAGATAATATCATCAACATAAATTTGAACAATGAGAAAATTATTTTCAAAGTTCTTGATGAATAATGTAGTATCAACCTTGTCTTTTATGAAATTATTTTTAATAAGAAAAGAACTAAGTCTCTCATACCAAGCCCTTGGAGCTTGTTTTAAACCATAGAGAGCTTTAGTTAATCTAAACACATGATTAGGGAGATTATTATTTTCAAATCCAGGAGGTTGTTCAACATAAACTTCTTCGGAAATAAAGCCATTAAGAAAAGTGCTTTTAACATCCATTTGAAATAATTTAAAATTATTACTACTAGCGTAGGCAAGGAGCATTCTTATGGCTTCTAATCGAGCCACAGGAGCGAAGGTTTCTTCATAATCGATACCTTCTTCTTGGTTGAAACCTTTGGCCACTAATCTAGCCTTGTTTCTGACCACGATACCATTTTCATCTTGCTTGTTTCTAAAGACCCATTTAGTACCAATTACTAAATGGTCATTTGGCCTAGGAACAAGCGTCCACACCTCATTTCTCTCAAATTGATTCAATTCATCTTGCATTGCGATAATCCATGAATCATCTTTCATGGCTTCATCAACACATTTGGGTTCAATTTAGGAGAGAAAGGCGGCGTTGGCACAAAAATTTTTAAAAGAAGATCGTGTTTGAACCCCCTTTGATGTGTCTCATAAGATTAGCTCCTTAGGATGAGCATCTACATACTTCCAATCCTTGGGTAAGGAAATCTGGGAAGTGGATGCATCCAAGTTGCTAGTTGGAGACGGGGTTGCATTTAAATTCAAAGAATCAAAATTAACATCATCGTCAAGATCATTTTTCCTAATTTCGGAAATCTCATTGAAAACAACATGGATGGATTCTTCAATAATTAAAGTTCTTTTATTGAAAATACGAAAAGCTTTAGAAACCAAAGAATAACCAAGAAAGATTCCTTCATCAGATTTAGCATCGAATTTTCCTAAGTTATCCTTTTCATTTAAGATAAAACATTTACACCCAAAGACTTTAAAATATGAGACATTGGGTTTTTTGTTATTCCATAACTCATAAGGAGTTTTGGTGAGTAAGGGTCTTACTAAAACTCTATTCAAAATATAGCATGCAGTGTTTACGGCTTCGGCCCAAAAATATTTGGGTAGGCTATGTTCATTCAACATGGTTCTTGCCATTTCCTGTAGATTTCGATTTTTTCTTTCTACTACCCCATTTTGTTGAGGATTTCTTGGAGTAGAGAAGTTATGGTTGTATCCATTGAGTTCACAGAATTCTTGGAAGTCATGGTTTTGAAATTCTCCACCATGATGACTTCTAATTGACGAAATCATAGAACCCTTCTGATTTTGAACAAGTTTACAAAACTTGGTAAAATATTTAAAGCATTCATTTTTTTGTTTTAAGAAGTAGGTCCATGTATATCTGCTATAGTCATCAACAATGACAAAGGCGTACTTGCTACCTCCAAGACTCGATGTAGAGATTGGTCCGAATAAGTCCATATGGATCAATTGTAAGGGCCTAGAGGTGCTTATTTGATTCTTAGCTTTGAAACTACCCTTAATTTGTTTACCTAATTGGCAAGCATCACATACATTATCTTTAATGAACTTGATATAAGGAATTCCTCTTACAAGTTCTCTAGATGATATTTGAGTGATTAGTTTCATGCTGGCATGACCTAATCTTCTATGCCATAGCCAAGCATCCTCATTCATAACCGCAAAACACATTTCATCACATAAATCATTGATGTCAATAGTATATACGTTATTTTGTTTTAATGCAATCATAGACATGTTCTTATGTGGTTTTTCAATGATGCAAGCATTAGATTCGAATTTGACAGTGTATCCTTTATCACATAATTGACTAATGCTCAAGAGATTATGTTTTAAACCATCAACTAACAAAACATCTTCAATAAAGAAGTTGGATTTGTTACCATAGTTCATTTGCCAATGATTTTACCCTTGTTGTTGTCTCCGAAGGTGACATAGCCTTCGTCTATGCTAGTGAGCTTAGAGAATTGAGATGGATCTCCGGTCATATGCCTTGAGCATCCACTATCGATGTACCATCTCTTGCTCCTAGCTTGCGATGGTGTGGGTTTCTACAAGAAAGGATGATTTTTAGGTACCCATTTGCTTTTGGGTACCTCAAAGATAGATCTACATTGTTTATCATGTTGCATAGAGTTTATCATGGTTCCTTTAGGAACCCAAATCAATTTGTTTGGACTAATTTTCTTGAATGAACAATAATGTGTCTTGTGTCCAATTTTGCAACAAAAGTTACATTTTGCTTGATGTTGAACATGTAAGATGGGGCCTTTTATAAAGGTGGTTGGATTTAGGTGAGGACTTCTCACAAATCCAATTCCACTTCTTTTTGGAACGTGACCCTTGTTTGCAAGGATCATGTTCAATGACTTGCTACCAACCTCGAATTTCTTCAAGGTGTCCTTAAGTAGCAGGTTTTCTTTTTGGAGAGTTTCTAGATCATGACATTTGATACATGAATTTAAACTATCATGATATTTAATTTTTAACTTATCAAAATCACAGGTAAGACTATCATGCTCCTTTTTCAGCAATTTGTATTTTCTATTGATAATCTTGCATTCATCAAATAAGTCATGGAAGGCATTTAATAATTCATCGAAAGATAAATCAGCATCTAATAAATTCGTTACCTCCTCTCCGATGGCCATTAAGGCATAATGAGCAACTTGCTCGGTGTTGAACTCCTCTTCTTCAGACGCGCTCGAATCATCCCATGTTGCTTTGAGCGCCATCTTTTTTGTTGTTCTCTTTTTGTCTTGGGGACAATCACTCTTGTAGTGTCCCGGCTTTTTGCACTCATAGCAAATAACTTGGTCTTTCTTGGGTTCAAGTTTACTTTTAGTGTCATTCTTAAACTTGTTTCTTTTAATAAATTTTTTAAATTTTCTTGTTAGAAGTGCCAAGTCATCATCACAGTCCTCATTACTTGAGTTTTCTTTCAAGTGATCTTCCAAAGTTCTAAGTGCCATATCCTTCCTGTTCTTTGAAAGGATGTCTTCTTGCTCTTCATGAGCTTTGCAAGTCATCTCGTAGGTCATTAATGACCCAATTAGTTCTTCAAGAGGGAAGTTATTTAGATCTTTTGCCTCTTGAATAGCAGTGACTTTAGGATCCCAACTCTTAGGAAGGGATCTTAGAATTTTATTTACGAGCTCAAAATCCGAAAAACTTTTTCCGAGTCCTTTTAGACCGTTGACAACATCCGTGAAACGGGTAAACATGTCGCCAATAGTCTCACTCGGTTTCATCCGAAAAAGTTCGAAAGAGTGTAACAAAAGATTGATTTTTGACTCTTTCACTCTACTTGTGCCTTCATGAGTCACTTCGAGTGTGTGCCAAATATCAAATGCAGTTTCACAAATCGAAACACGATTAAACTCGTTTTTATCAAGTGCGCAAAATAAGGCATTCATAGCCTTTGCATTAAGAGCGAAAGCCTTCTTCTCCGAATCATTCCAATGGATCATTGGAAGAGAAGACTTTGAAAAACCATTCTCGACAAGATTCCAGAGTTCAACGTCCATAGAAATAAGAAAGATCCTCATTCGGGTCTTCCAATAGGTGTAGTCCGTCCCATTAAACATGGGTGGACGTGTAATGGAATGGCCCTCTTGGTTTCCGGCGTAAGCCATCTCTCTTGGGTTCTAATCCGTTTGAGAGTTAACCGGGCTCTGATACCAATTGATAGGATCGAGAGCACTAAGAGGGGGGGGGGTGAATTAGTGCAGTGGAAATCTTTCAGCAATTAAAAATGAAAGCTGCGTTCGTTCGATAAAAACTATTTTGATGCAAAAGCCGATTCTAAGATTACTTATGATTAAGTGCAGTTTACGTCTAAACACAGTTTGCGTCTAAGCGTAGTTTACGTAGTTTGCGTCTAAATGCAGTTTGCGTCTAAATGCAGATTGCGTCTAAGCGCAGTTTGCATCTAAGCGCAGTTTGCGTCTAAGCTCAGATTGCGTCTAAGCGTAGTTTACGTCTAAGCGCAGATTGCGTCTAAGCGCAGTTTGCAGTTATAAATGGAATCAAAACGTAAACGTAAACTGCAAAGAAACTCGTTCGTAAAAGCGCAGAAGATAGTTTGCAGTTATAAATAGAATCAAAACGTAAATGTAAACTGCAATGTAAAGATTGTACGAAAACACCGATTTACGTCTAAATGCAGATTCGGAAAAATCAGAACTTAGAAACTTGTTCGTAAAAGCGCAGAGAGCAGTAGCTATGTAGGAGGTTTGCAGTAATGATAAAGTGCTCAAAATAAACGCAAACCAGAGATTTAGAGTGATTCGGTCAGTTTTGACCTACTCCACTTTTGGCTTCCTCCACCGACGAGGTTACCAACGTCAACTAGAGGCCTTCCTTCAATAGGCGAAGGCCAACTGCCCTTTTACAGTTTCACTCCTTTTGACGGGCTCAGGAGACAACCCTTACAGAACCTTTCTCTCCTCTCTTTACAACTCAAGACTTGAAGAACAGAAAGAGGAGAACTTTTGGACTTAACACAAATTTGAGCTCTTAGAATCACAGAAAAGATCAAGAATTCGGTGTAGGTCTGTATCTTTTCAGTGCTGAATGGGTGGGGTATTTATAGGCCCCAACCCAGTTCAAATTTGGAGCTCAAAATGATCAAATCCCGGAATTCCGGGATCAGGCGGTTGCACCTCCTGACTGGAGAGGTTGCACCGCCTGGCAGAGCTTGAAGACTGAGCCTCTAGGCGGTGCTACCTCTGTCAGGGGCGGTTGCACCTCTCTGCCAGAGCTCGAAGACCGAGCTCAGGCGGTTGCACCGCCTGACTGGAGAGGTTGCACCGCCTGGCAGAGCTCGAAACTTGAGCTCTGGCGGTGCTACCTCCTGACAGAGGAGGTTGCACCACCCAGTCTCGCTCGGAGACTGAGCCCTGGGCGGTTGCACCTCTTGGCTGGGGCGGTTGCACCGCCCAGTCTCGCTGGGAGACATAGCCTGGGCGGTGCTACCTCCCTGCCTGGGCGGTTGCACCTCCCACAGCAACTTGGGTCCAAATGGGCTGAACCATTCGACCCAATTTGAGTTCTTCAGGGGCCCAATTGCCCCAGGATTAAGCTAATGGGATCACCTCCCATTTCTAACTTAATCAAAGTGCTAACTACGATTATTTCCTAAGACATATTCTGCAGCTTGCTTCGGTACGTCACTCGCTTCTTCCGGCGAGTTTCCGGCGAACTTCCGTCGATCATCCGATGAACCCTCGGTGATGCTCCTGTGGACTTCCGGCAAACTCCTGGACTGCGACGATCCACTTGGCAAGTTCCGACGAGCTCCTTTGGCAAGCTTCTGGACTTCTCGGATTTGTTCCCGCAGAACCTCCGACGACTGTCCGAACTTCCGTCGAGCTCTCGAACTCCCAACGTGATCATTGTCATGACTCCGGCGCAACTCCTGTTGCATGTCTTACTTTCATCGTAGTTAATCCTGCACACTTATCTCAACACATACATTAGACAACAAATGACAATTGACTTCATCATCAAAATCCGAGATTCGACACGTTGATTCCTATTTTCCACTGCAGCCTCAACCTCGGCAACGCCACCGCAGCCGCCCTCCAACGGCACACGCAGCAAGCTCTTGTGCGGCCGCTTCAACCTCAGCAACGCACGCACCAACTCCTCTTCTCAACCTCGGCCGCTTCAACGGCACAGTCGTGTCCTCAACCGCACGCGATCCCTCGGCATCCACCTCCTCGGCAACTTCGCATCGACAGTGTTGATGCCCTTGACCGACACCAAAAACAGAAGTTGAGATTACAGATTTGCAGTCTTACGCAATGGCCATTGATAACTTGGTGAAAGCACAAATGGAAGTATTGGAAATCAAAATTGAGAACCGACTGCAAGAAACACTTAATGATTTCAAAAAGAGCCTACGAGAGAGCCTTAGTAAATTTCAACAAGGTGGGAGCTCAAGTTCTACATTGCACAGATCTGGAAATACTAGAAAAGGGCTCTAAGATTGTGACACAATCTACTCGTACATGAAGGTGGATGGATAGCTCGCCAAAATTTGTCAGACTTCTACAGTGTTGGAATATCAGAGTAGGTTTGAAAGATTATCAAATCAAGCTAGAGATTAGTCGGAATGACAACTTCTGGATACATTTATTGAATGGCTTATTCCAGAGATTCGGTGTAAAGTTAAGGCTCATCAACCCCGCACTATGATAGCTGTGATCTCATTCACACATCTATATAAGAAAAAAATAATAGGAAAAATCATGGAAATAGAAGTGACAACAACCATATGATTAGTAAGCCACTGGCCCAATCTATTCCCAACCAAAGCCTTGACACCCGAAGACTAACCCAAGAAGAACTATGAAAATCAGCAAAGGGTTTGTATTATGATGAAAAATGGAGTATGGAGCACCAATGTAAATAAGGGCAACATATGATGATTGAGCCAATTGGAGAGGAACCGAAAGCAGAAGAGTTGGACTCCGATTATAAAGGTGTGGAAACTGATGAAGATATTGAAACCATCACACATACAGTGCATGTATTGGCTAGTTATGCTAACTCACAAACTATGAAAATCAGAGGAACTTTGAAGCATCAGCCTGTCACTATGTTGATTGATACGTGCAGCACTAATAATTTTATGGACAGAAAAGTTACAGCCCGATTAGCTTACAACATTGAAGGCTGTGACAGATTCGAAGTAAAGATTACTGATGGACGGATTTTAACTTGTGATAGCAAAGGCCAGGAGTTTCTTGCAATGATTACTACACTAAAAGATCGACATGTTGCTTACATTGTCAAAAAGTGGAGACTATACTTACTTGATCAACGGGTTGTGATGCATTGCAGATAGCCTATGATTGAAGTGCTGAAAGAGAAGCTCCCCGAGATTGATGTTGCTCAGCCTTGAGGACAAGGCTGATTTGAAGAGGGAGGAACTGTTAGGACTCTTTTTTTGAGCTTTTGAATAATATTTATTGAGTCTGTTTAGTCTAATTGTTTATTGAGTCGGTTTGGTTCAGTTAGAGTCAAGTGGAGGTTTATTTAATATTTATTTATTATTAGAGTTCAAGTCCTGATGGACTCTGGGTAGAACTATATAAATAGAGATGTAACTGCTTCTTTTCGGTAATATATGAAAAATACTATTTTTGTCTTTTGACAAACCTTAGGAGGCTGATCCCCTCGAAGTGATCAAGGAGGCCGATCCCCTCGAAGTGATCATCCCTTTCTCTTCTTCTTTTTTTTATGATAAGACTTTAGGGTCTTATTATTAATACTAAGTGTTAATCAAGTTATCTGACATGTCATTGGTCTATCGACACTTCGTCTGATTCTTCGGCTCATCGTTCTCACCTACGGCCTATTGTCTAATCGACCAATTGACTCCGCAGCTCCGATATCCTTTGCATAATGTCTGCTCTTCTTGGCCCGATGCCCGAATCCACAGCCCGAAGCCTTCTGTCGATACGTCGATCGATCCACCGGCCAGACGTCCAATCTTCTGACATATTCCTCCAGCCCAACATGATTTTTCCTGCTTTAATTATCTCATCCTGATTGAAGCATCCTGCATCACTCAAAACGCAGATTAAAACATAAACACTTATCGATTGGTTTCATCATCAAAATCTGAGATTCAACAATCTCCTCCTTTTTTATGATGACAACCAATCAACGACGGAGTTAACCTTAACTCCCAGAGTTTAACCAAACTACCCCTATCAATATGCTATATTGATAGAAACTCTTGGATTCAAAAATCTAAGCAACATGTCATGATCAAATCATGCATGTCACCAACATACTTCTCCCCCTTTGTCATCAATAAAAAGGAGAAGTACAATTCTCATGTGTTTAGAAGTAGGAGTTCAAATCGTTGCATAATAAACATCAAGTTTTATCATCATGCAAGCTAACAGAAATTTAAGTTTTGCAAGTTTGTAAATTTTGCTAGATATGCAAGTTCAGCATGTTTGTTTTGCAATGTTCAAGCTAGCAAGTGTTTGAAATATCTAAGTTCAACATATTGCATAATTAACATAATCTTCTAGTTTTATCATCATGCAATTTTGCTATCATCATAGATATACATGGTAGTACTATAGCAAGTTTACAATATACAAGCTAACAAAATTTGTTTAATATTTTAAAACACGCAAGCTAGCAATTTTGAGATGTTCAAGAAAGCAACGCTTGCTTCTTGAAATATAAGTTTTGCTAGATGTGCAAGTTAACTTTTTGCTTCTTGAGATAGGCAAGATAGTACTCCTTAGTGATGTTCAAGATAGCAAGTTATACATCATGCATGCATAATCACCAAAGCATTATAAATTTTAATGATGTGCAAAATTATAAATTTTGCATGTTTACATTTGTGTGTCTTGAGATTTGCAAGATAGCACTTCTTGGTGATGCTCATGATAGCAATTTCTTCTCTTTTGAGAAGTGAAAGTTTAGCATCCTTTGCAAAGTGCAAGCTAGCGAAATTTTGCTTCATTTTTGAATTGTGCAAGTTAGCATCTTTCTCTTTGAGATGTGCATATTAGCAACTCTTTCTCCCCCTTTGTCATTGGCAAAAAGAATAGACCCTTTATATCAATTTTCAGATTATGACAAAGGTAAGTATCAATCTTATTTGTGTATCATTATATTTTCAAATTAAAACATGTATAATTTCAAAAGCTTACATTTTATTTTTCATGTAAAAAATAAATCAATCATTATTATGAGCATATCATACATGATACTAAAATATTAAAATTTTTAAGCATTTATCAATATTTTGATCATGATACCAAACATTTATCATTTAGAGCATTCATGATACATATTATATGCAAAACATCACATACATCATTATAATAAAAGACATAAGTATTGCATGCATTATTCCAAATCATAAATGTTTAAAATCATGATAGTATTAATTTGTCAAATTGCATCCTACCATGACCATAACTTTTCCCTTTTTTATCATTGTAAACAAGAAAGAATAAGGGAAAAATAAAATAGTATAAAATATTTCAATCATTTCAAGGCATACAAGCCATGACATCATATCATGAAAGATAAGACATCTTGAATTATAAAAGACATGATTCATTTTATCAAATCTCTTTTTTTTATAAATAGCAAAAATTGTAGGTGTACAAAGAAGATATTTTGAAAACAAATTTCAAGTAATAAATCCAAGAAATCAAGATCATGATTTGAATATAAACTCATTCAAATTCGAATTATCAAATCAAAATCATTTTCAAGAGATTCATAAAAAGATGATCAAATAGATTCATCGAAGTCAATAGAGAAAATGAATTTTTAAGAAAAATACTTTTCTCTTTTTAGTCATTTTAATTCATGTGATTTATTTCATTTAAGCATGCCTTTGTCATTTATGCCAAACCAAGACACGTATCTTTTTTAAAATAAAAAAAAATTACTTTCATTATGGTAAAAATCGATAATCCATAAATCGCAAGTTTCATCATGCATAATTTCAAAAATCTCATGCATAGAATAAAATCATCAATCATGATATTAAAACATCATTATGCATCATTAAATCATCAAGCATGATTTCATATTTTTAATCAAAATTATTTTATTTATTTATCATAAAGTATGTATTTTTCATGATTATTACTAGAATGATAAGCATGATTCCTATTTTTTTTTATTTTTTATTATTAAATTATTAAACATATAATTTTTAAAAAATAATTTTTCTAAACTAAAAAAAATGCATCATAAAAAGCATCATGTAATTTCGAAATAAACTAAAGGCTTTTTTATTACCTCAACGTGGAAGCAAGTAGGTTCATTCTTTTTAAGTTTATTTTTGTTCTTTAATTCTTGTTTCATAAACTTTTTTTAAATTTCTTAGTGGATTGTTCATGTTCACCATCACTTGAGCTTATGCTCGAGTAGTCTTCAAATGTTCTATGTCCTAAATCCTTCTTGTTCTTTGGAAGGTGGTTTTGTTCATCATGTTCATCAAGTGCATTGTGCACCATTTCATATGTCATCAATGTACCGATAAGTTCTTTAAGTGGAAAAATATTTAAATCTTTTATTTCTTGTAAAGCCGTTACTTTTGAATCCCACTTCTTAGAAAGAGAATGCAAAGTCTTGTTCACAAGTTCAAAATTCGACAAACTTCTACCAAGTGCTTTTAAACCATTGACGACATCCGTAAAATAGGTGTACATGTCAACAATGGTTTCGCTTGGTTTCATTCGAAAAAGTTCAAGATCATGTATTAAAAAATTTACTTTAGAATCTTTTACACTACTTGTGCCTTCATGTGTGATTTCGAGAATATGCCAAATATCGAAGGTTGTTTCGCACAAAGAAACCCGATTAAACTCCATTTTATCTAAAGCGCAAAATAAAGCATTCATAACCTTTGTATTTAGAGAAAAAGTCTTCTTCTCTAAATCATTCCAATGGTTCATTGGAAGAGAAGACATTTCAAATCCATTTTTGACAATGTGCTATAAATTTAAATCAATCGAAAGCAAGAAAACTCTCATTCGAGTTTTCCAATAAGTGTAGTCCATCCCATTGAAAAAGGGAGGACGAATGAGAGAATGACCCTCTTGAAAGCTAAAAAGAGTCATTTCTATTTGGGTATTAAACCAAATTAGAAAACTGTGGCTCTGATACCAATTGTTGGGATCGGGGTCGGCATTAAGAGGGGGGGTGAATTAGTGCAGCGGATAAAGACGTCAACTTCGTTAAATCTTTCGTACATTGAAAACCGATTCCGACATAAAAGTTGTTTTATAAATATAATAACTTTGAAAGTGTATTCGTAAAGATAGCTTGAAGATAGTAAGTACTTAAAGAGGTTTACAGTAAGGAAATAGCAAGAATAAAATGCAAACCAAGATTTAGAGTGGTTCGGTTAATCTTGACCTACATCCACTTTCAGCTTTCTCCTCCGACAAGGTCACAAGCGTCCACTAGAAGCCTTCCTTCAATCAGCGAAGGCTAATCACCTTTTTACACCCCTCTTCTCCTTTTACCAGGTTTAGGAGATAACCCTTACAAGCACTCACTCTCCTCTCTAAACAGGATTCTAAGTTTAAAGCTAGAGGAGGGATTACACTTATGATCACAACAGTGTTTTCTCTCTTTTAATCTCTCTGTGCTTGTGTATTTTAACCAGGGATGAGAGGGGTATTTATAGGCTTCAAGTTGATTCAAACTTAGATCTTAAAAACATCTCATCCTAGGTTCCCCGGGCACGGGCGGTACCACCGCCTGCGCTGGACGGTACTACCGCCTAGTGTCAGTCTGGCTGACATTGCCTTGGGTAATACCACCGCCTGGGGGGTAGTGCTGGGTGGTACCACTGCCCAGACTGGTGGTACTATCGCCTGGCACCCTGCCAGGGGCAGTACAACCGCCCAAACTAGCGATACCACCGCCTGACATAGTCTCGAAGACTGTGCCATGATGGTGAGACTCCTTGGGGTACTGTTTGAGCTTCTTATTGGGACTAACATAGTTCTTACATGGGCCTAGCTGACCCGTAATTGGGTTGGCCCAGTTACGTACTAACTACGATTCCTAAGACATATTCTAAGCTAAACAAAGTCCGTAAGTTTATTCTTCCGGTGAGCTTCCGGTGATCTTCCGGTGATCTTCCGGCGAACTTCCGACGATCTCTTGGCAATGTTCCGACAGATTCCCGGCAAGCTCCTGGACGTCACGACGATCTTCTTGGTAAGTTTCGACGAGCTTCTCTAGCAAGCTCTAAGACTTCTCGGCTGGTTCCTCCAGAACTTCCAGCAAACGTCCGGACTTCCGACGAACTCTCGAACTCCCTTGACTTCGAGACTTCATTTTGCTTCATGCCTTGCTATCGTAGTTAATCTTGCACATGTAAAAATATACTTTGATCTAGACAATTAATACTAATCATTAATCAAGTTATCCGATATGTCATTGGTCTCTCGACGCTTCGTCTGATTCTTCGGCGCATCATCCTCTCCTGCGGCCTATTGCCCAATTGGCCGGTTGACTCCGCAACTCCAATATCTTTGGTATAATATTCGCTCTTCTTGGCTCGATGCCCAAATCCATGGCCCGAAGCCTTCTGTCGATATGTCGACCAATCCATCGGCCCGACGTCCAATCTTCTAACATGTTCTTCTAGCCCAACATGATTTTTTCTACTTTAATTATCTCATCCTGATTGAAGCATCCTACATCACTCAAAATACAGATAAAAACACAAACACTTATCAATTGGTTTCATCATCAAAATATGAGATTCAACATATCCCATGTGTTCTAGCTCAGACAAATCCCTGGCTAGGATCATTCGGATTGAGAGAGAAAGAGTTCTCTAAGAGAATTCGATTAGAGCAAAATTCGAATAGAAACTGTATATGTCTATGTTAGGACTCTAGCTATGAGAGTCCTAATTGAGAGGGACATTCATAGTAACCTACTTAGCCAACCCCTATTAAAGAGGTAAAGAGGCTAGCTAAGGTTAGGAGGTTATTTCTTAGAGAAGCATTAGGAGTTGTAAAGGAATAGGAGTCTTGAGTAGGAGTCATATTAGGAGTTGTTCTTAAAGAAGCATTAGGAGTTGTAAAGGAATAGGAGTCTTGAGTAGGAGTCCTATTAGGAGTTAGGGTTTAGAAGCTCTATAAATAGTCATGTATTCATCCTCTTTTAACAAGCAATAGATGAATCTCTTTAGAGCAGCAATTTGGAGGAAGGAACCCATATAGAATTCTAAGGAGGCCGATCCCCTAAAGAGATCAACCCAAAGCTTAGAATTTGTAAGGGTTCTATCATCTAGTATCGGAGCAGCGATCTTGTTGCTTTTACTGCCATCCCTACCACCCACCACTAACCAAGCAATTCTCACAATTGCTCTTGACGTCGCCATCTTCACCATCATCTTCTATCATAGATCAAATCAATCTATTGCTATCACCTCCAATTACATTAGGGATCTGGTATTCTCCTATCACTAATACCTTTTGCTGCTATAATTTTCTATTCAAAATACCAAGAAGAAGTCTTCTTATCTAACCCATGTTGCAAATTCCTTTCATCGTAAAAGTTATCATCTTTGTGAACGAAGGATTACTGTAGAAAATTTTAGCCACATATTGTTACCTTTAACCAATCTATTTGCAACCCTTTTTGAACAAAATTTCTAAAAATATACTTGTGTTGCTGTAAATTTTAGTCGCAAACCGTTGAAATTTTTCAATGAGAATTCTGCTAATGTAACTTGCACCAATTTCCTTGCTATTATACTACCAAAATTTTCTTGATTAAATTAGCCATTTTTGTTGTTACATAAACTGGGATTTTGTTGTCAAATTTCTTCCTCAAATCTCTCAGTTTTTTTCTAGAAATTTCATTAAGAAACTGTCATTTCTTCGATGATAATTTTGCTCTTACAAGACAACACATATCTGCAACAACTTCCACTGATTTCTATCAAAACTTTGCTGCCATCTACTACAGACCTAAATTTTTTTTCCTTAACCTTCATCCACTACCATTATAACCCTAAAACTCCATCAAACTACACCCTCAAACTGCACCCAAAACAGTCACAAAACAAGCTTAAACTGCAGCCTACATCCACTAATCCACTAACCCTTTCGACCATCACTTCTCTCAACTTATACATGCCTTTAACCTGACAACAAAAGAGAGATCTTAACATTACAGATTTGGAGGCATATACTATGGCATCTGAGGAGGCAATCAATGCTAAATTCGAAGCCTTTGAGGCGCGAATAGAGGATAAGATTCAACTCTCTTTACCGAACTCAGTTTGGGCCGACCATCAAGCCCAAAGAAATCACATCAAGGAGAGAACTCTGACCAATCATGCCAAGCCTAAAGAGATAACTTCCAAGAGAGGGGAGGTTCTATAACTGATCCCAACTATCCACGCATGAGGGTGGTCCTCCCTAGATGGGAAGAAGGAGACCCGATTGGTTGGATCTCGTGCACGGAGCGATATTTTCGGTACCACAAAATCGCGGACGCATCTATGGTGGAATTATGGCTATACATATTGAAGGGGATGTCATACAGTGGTTTAACTAGTTTAAACATACTCATGGAGTCCTCTCATGGTGACAATTCAAAGAAGGACTGCTGATCCGCTTCGGACCAATCGATTACGAGAACATTAACGGACAACTAGCAAAGATCCGACAAACCTTCACCATTCAGGAGTACCAAATCAGGTTTGAAAGGATATCTAATTAAACTCATGATTAGTTTAAAAAATAGCTATTAGGGACCTTCATTGAGGGCTTGAAGCTAGAGATCCGGGGAGAAGTTAAAGCGCAACAACCGTACATGCTTATGGCAGCCATCTCTTTCACACGACTTCAAGAGGAGTGATTGAACCATGAAGCCCGAAGGACTAGAGTTGCTCTCCAACCAACAATATTGAAGCCCTCAGCCCCCCTACTATCAATCAAGCCCCTACACCAAAAAGGTTGACAAGAGAAGAGCTTCAGGAGCGATCTGCGAAGGGGTTATATTGGCACTGCAACGAGCCGTAGAGCCACGAGCATTGCTATAAAAAAGAGAGACTTCTTATGATTGAACCAGTAGAAGAAGATGTCATTGAATATCCAGAAGAGAGCATTAAACATGAAGAAAAAAAATGCAAAAGAAGAGCTATAATTGACCAACTTTAAGGCACACGCACTAGCCGGCTACTCAAACCCGCAAACGATGAAAGTTGGAGGCCTTCTCAAACAATAACCGATTACTATTCTCATCGACACGGGTAGTACTAATAACTTCCTAAACAGTAAGGTTGCTACTCGGATGGCACTCCACATCGAAGGTTGCAGCAAGTTCAATGTAAAGGTCACCGACGGAAGAATCCTAAAATACGACCAAAGATGTCCGCAGGTGAAACTATTACTACAAGACCAAGAAATTATCACCGACTTCTTCCTCCTACCAATTGATGACTATGAGGTCATACTTGGCATAGAATGGCTAACGACGCTAGGTGATGTCTCTTAGAACTTCTCCAAATTAATTATGAAATTCTACTACAAAGCCAAATGGATCATCCTATGCTGGAAGCGCGGAAGCAACGTAACCACTGTTTCAACCCAACGAATTGAGAAAGTTTTGCACAAGATAAATGGTGGCTTTTTGATGCATCTCCAGCAGCAATTAGAGGGGAAAACAATAGAAATCGAAGATCAAAATCTTGCCCAATTGCTTGCTGAATTTGCCAACATTTTTGTTGAGTCGCGTGGTCTTCCTCCTACTCGGCAATATGACCATCGGATTCCAATCCTTCTAGGCAAGCCACCAATGAACACTCGATCATACCAATATCCTCACCTCCATAAGGATGAAACTGAAAAGATCATAAAGGAGATGCTTGAAACAGGGGTGATTCGACCAAGTTGCAGCCCCTATTCCTCACCGGTGCTACCTGTACGCAAGAAGGACAAAACTTGGCGGATGTGCATCAACTACCGATCTTTAAATAGCATCACCGTCAAGGACAAGTACCCAATACCAGTAGTAGATGAACTTTTTGATGAGTTAAAAGGAGCTCTGAGCCTTCACGAAGTTGGGCCTCCGATTCGGTTATCACCAAATTAGAGTATGTGAAGACGACATTCCAAAAACTACATTCCGCAACATAACGAGCATTATGAATTCTTAGTAATGTCTTTTGGACTCACTAATGCTCCTTTAACCTTCCAAAGTCTCATGAACAATATTTTTTGAAGCTTTCTTCATAAATTTGTGCTGGTATTTTTCGATGATATTCTCATTTATAGCTCTTCTCTTGAGACTCACTTTCAGCATTTACAGGTTATTTTGATGATTCTTCAGGAGAGTACTCTTTTTGTTAAACAGCCAAAGTGCAGTTTTCTCCAACAAAAAGTAGAGTACCTTGGGCATATAATATCAGAAGGAGTAGCAGTAGACCTAATAAAAATTGAAGTAATGCAAGGCTGGCTGAAACCTACAAATGTGAAATTATTGTGCGGGTTCCTTGGACTAATGAGATACTACCGAAAATCTGTTAAGGACTATGGGAAGATCAGTGCACCCCTTACTTCTCTATTGAAAAAAGATGTCTTCCAATAGTCAGAAAAAGCCTCTGCTGCCTTTGACAAACTTAAGGTAGCCATGATGACGACGCCGATACTATAGTTACCAAATTTCAACCGACCCTTCATCATTGAGGCCGATGCATCTGGAGTCGAAATTGGAGTCGTTCTCATGCAAGATGGTCGACCACTCGCATACAACAGTAAGACATTATCTCCCTCCCATCAAAATATGTCAATATATGATAAGGAGATGCTCGTCATTGTGCACGCAGTAACGAGGTGAAGACCCTACTTGATCGGTCGGCGATTTCAAATTAAAATTGACTGTAGAAGCCTCAAGTACTTTTTGGAGTAAAAGATATCATCCCTTGAGCAACAAAAATGGGTAACCAAACTTCTTAGATTTGATTATAAAATTATTTATAAAAAGGGGAAAGAAAACGTTATTGCAGATGCACTCTCACGGTTACCTGAGCAAGCTAAGTTTTCAGCCATCTCCCTTCCTACCACCAGCTTCCTCGAGGACATTAGGGAAGAATGGAAGAAGGATCCAGAGATCAACAATATTATAAAATAATTGGAGGAGGATCCAAGTGCAATAGCCCACTACACTTGGGATTCAAGGGATCTACGCTAAAAAGGTCACATTGTGCTTATACATGACTCCCCTTGCATCAAAATCATCCTGCATGAAATGTACTCCACACCTTCAATAGGGCACTCCGGATTCCTGAGAACCTACAAAAGAGTGAAGCAAAATTTTTATTTGAGAGGGATGAAAAATATTAATGATAAATATGTGGCACAATGTGATGTATGTTGATAGCACAAGGATGAAACAATGGCAAGTCCAGGGAAGCTACAACCACTACCCATTCCGGACTCGGTGTGGATTGACATCTTCATGGACTTCATTGAAGGGCTGTCGCCTTCCAAAGGTAAAAGCACAATACTCGTGGTGGTTGATTGACTTACGAAATATGCTCATTTTTGTACTGTGCAAAATCCCTACACTATTGCTAGTATTGCCCAGATTTTTATAGAAAATATTGTTAAATTGCATGGAATGCCAAGGTCCATTGTAAGTGATCGTGACAGGATCTTCACTAGTAAATTTTAGATCGAGTTATTTCAGTTACAAGGTACCAAACTCAAGATGAGCATAGCATATCATCCATAAACTGATGGCCAAACAAAGGTGGTAAACATGTGTTTAGAGACGTACCTTCGGTGTTTCGCTAGTGACCGGCTAATGGAGTGGGTGAAATGGCTTCCCTGGGCTGAATGGTGGTATAATACTACATATCATTCATTTACAAAATGTGCCTTTTATAAAGCATTGAGATAAACTCTTACAACTGTTAAAGGACAATCTCTCTACTGCTCAAACTAGAATGAAGCAGCAAGCTGACACACGACGAAGCAAAAAAAAATTTTCAGTAGGAGATTGGATTTATCTTCGCCTACAACAATACAAGTAACTCTCCATCAACACTCGAGCCTCCATGAAGCTATCCTCACATTTTTATAGGCCCTATCAGATCACAGAGAATATTGGAGCCGTGGCGTACAGACTTAATTGCCCGAGGATACTAAAATTTATCTTGTCTTCCACGTGTCATGCCTGAAGCCCAAATTGGGAGAACATAAGTCACCCCAAATCTAACTATCCAACACCACTAAGGATGGAGTTATTCAAGCCCAACCACAAGGCATCCTCGACCGTAGGATTATAATACGTCGCCGATGTCCCTCTACTGAAGTACTAGTGCATTGGAATAATTTACTACTTGAAGATGCCACATATGAATCATATGAGGAGCTGAAGATCCAGTTCCCTGAGTTCATGGAATCTTAGCCTCGATGATAAAGCTGATGTCTGTTAGGACTCTAGCTAGGAGACTCCTAATTGAGAGGAGCATTCATATTAACCTACCTAGCCAACCCCTATTAAAGAGGTGAAGAGACCGGCTAGGGTTAGGAGGTTATTTCTTAGAGAAGCATTAGGAGTTGTAAAGGAATAGAAGTCTTGAGTAGGAGTCCTATTAGGAGTTAGGATTTAGAAGCTCTATAAATAGCCATGTATTCATCCCTTTTAACATGCAGATGAATCTTTTCTACAGCTTTTGAGCAGCAATTTAGAGGAAGAAACCCCTATAGAGTTTCACTAAAGAGATCAACCCCAAGCTTAGAATCTGCAAGGGTTCTATCAGTCTGACTGCACCATGCTCGGTACATGGTCTCTGGGATATTAGATGGATGAGGGCCTATAGATATATAGTAACTGAGGACATACAGGTCCAATAAATTGGATTCCCTTGTATCGTGTGAGGACTATGGCGTAGTGGCCTAGTATGTCCGTAGTCGATGAGTCGAGTGAATTATTATGGAGATAATAATTCATTGAGCCAGAAGGAGTTTCTGACATGTATTACTCATGGCTAATTCGATATTGGGCCTAGAGGGTCACACACATATAGTAGGCATTACGATGAGTAGAGATTCATATATGAGATATCAGTCAGAACCACTATCTTATTAGATATCCAATAAACCCCTTAATTATTGGATCATATGGATGAGATCCAATAAGAGACAATGAGAGATTATTGGATAGAGATCCACTAATCTAATAGGCTTGGGTAGTTGGATGGAGATCCAATACCCAATATGGTAGGATTCATTAGGGTTAAGTTGACAGGGAACCTTTATAAATAGGAGGGAACCTATGTTTCATAGGCAAGTTTTGAGTTTTGAGAAGCATCATCATAGCCTATGAATCACTGCTAGAGATGAGGGAGCTTGACTTCCTTCATCCTCTCCGACATATTTGTAAGGATTCAAGGATATACGAGCTTCATAGGTAACACAACTATCTCATGCGTGGATTTTAGTTTTGTAGATTTTGTGCACCAATATTCGCACGACAACAAACACATATTTGAAAAATTAAGGATTTTATTTTTATATTCTTCTGCTGCGCATATGATGCCCCCTAACATTTTCCTACAGTGGTATGAGAGCTAGGTTGTTCATACGAAAGATTGGTTTTGAATTGTGTGTGTTATGTTTCGGAGAAGCTTTTGACATCAAAATCGTTTACGTAAAAGCAAGAAAGGGCAGCAACTATTGCTGCCCTTGCAGATGGCAGACTTGCGTGCAGCCACCTGTAGCAGCAGCCGCAGATAGGTCGCATATATGCAGCAACTGTTGTTGCGTGCAATTGTAACCGTAAGCGGTCGGTCGCCCACAAGCAGAGCTGCCTGCGTGCAGGCACTATGCCGGCAGCGTAAGCGACTGCACCCGCGGGTGCAGCCTGCAGCCACTATTGAATCTTGGATTTTGATGATGAAGTCAATTGTCATTTGTTATCTAATATATATGTTGAGATAAGTGTGCAAGATTAACTACGATGAAAGTAAGACATGCAGCAGGAGTTGCGCCGGAGTCAAGACAATGATCACGTTGGGAGTTCGAGAGTTTGACGGAAGTTGAGACAATCGTCGGAGGTTCTGCGGGAACAAATCCGAGAAGTCCATAAGCTTGCCAAAGAAGCTCGTCGGAACTCGCCAAGTGAATCGTCGCAAGTCCAGGAGTTTGCCGGAAGTTCGCAGGAGCATCACCGAGGGATCATCGGATGATCGACAGAAGTTCGCCGGAAGCTCACCGGAAGAAGCGATTGACGCACCGGAGCAAGTTGCAGTAAATGTCTTAGTAAAAATCGTAGTTAGCACAATGATTAAGTTGGAAATGGGAGGTGATCCCATTAACTTAATCTTGGGGCAATTGGGCCCCTGAAAAAACCCAAATTGGGTTGAATGGATCAACCCATTCGGACCCTGATTTCTGCCAGGTGGTTGAACCGCCCAAGGCAGGAGGTTGCACCGCCTGGGCTCAGTCTCCGAGCGAGACTGGGAGGTGCAACTGCTCCAGCCAGGCGGTGGCATCGCCTGGGGCTCAGTCTCCGAGCGAGACTGGGCGGTGCAACCTCCCCTGACAGGAGGTGGCACCGCCTAAGCTCGGTCTTCGAGCTCTGCCAGGCGGTGCAACCGCCTCAGTCAGGAGGTGCAACCACCTGAGCTCGGTCTTCGAGCTCTGTCAGGAGGTAGCACTGCCCAGAGGCTCAGTCTTCGAGCTCTGACAGGCGGTGCAATCGCTCCAGTCAGGAGGTGCAACCGCCTGATCCCGAAATTCCGGGAATTGACAGTTTTGAGCTCCAAATTTGAATTGGGTTGGGGCCTATAAATACCCCACCCATTCAGCACTGAAAGAGCAATGAACTAACACCGAAATCTTGATCTTTTTCTATGATTCTTAGAGCTCAAAATTGTTGTAAAGGCCAAAAGTTCTTCTCCCTCTGTTCTTCCAAGTTCTGAGTTGTAAAGAGAGGAGAGAAAATTCTGTAAGGGTTGTCTCCTAAGCCCGTCAAAAGGAGTGAAACTGTAAAAGGGTGGTTGGCCTTCGCCTATTGAAGGAAGGCCTCTAGTTGACGTCGGTGACCTCGTCGGTGGAGGAAGCCAAAAGTGGAGTAGGTCAAGATTGACCGAACCACTCTAAATCTCGGTTTGCATTTACTTTGAGCATATTATCTTTACTGCAAACCTCCTCTAAAGCTTACTGCTTTCTGCGCATATACGATCGGGTTTCAAGCTTTGCACTTTCGAATCAGCGTTTAGACGTAAATCTGTTTTTTCATACGATCATCATATTTCAGTTTGCATTTACGTTTTGATTTCAATCATAACTGCAAACTGCCTTTATATACTTGCTTAAACTGCATCTCGCCTAATCAAGTGATTTACGAATCAGCATTTAGACGTAAATCAGCTTCTTCGTATGAACGTCGTATTTCAGTTTACACTTACACTCTGGTTTTTATCATAACTGCAAACTGCCTTCATAGATTGATTTTAACGCTTGATCTTAAGTTAAAGTAATCTTAGAATCGGCTTTCACACCGAAATCATTTTTATCGTTTGAACGTGCTTTATCGTTGTAAGATTTCCGCTGCACTAATTCACCCCCCCCTCTTAGTGCTCTTGATCCTAACAATTGGTATCAGAGCAGGGTTAACTCTCTAACGGATTAAAACCCAAGAGAGATGGCATACGCCGAAAATCAAGAGGGCCATTCTATTACACGTCCACCCATGTTCAATGGGACGGACTACACCTATTAGAAGACCCAAATGAGAATCTTTCTTATTTCTATAGATTTTGAACTTTGGAATCTTGTCGAAAACGGATTTTCGAAGCCTTCTCTTCCAATGATCGATTGGAATGAATTGGAGAAGAAGGCTTTCGCTATTAATGCAAAGGCTATGAATGCCTTATTTTGTGCACTTGATAAAAACGAGTTTAACCGTGTTTTGACTTGTGAAACCACATTTGATATTTGGCACACACTCGAAATGACTCACGAAGGCACAAGTAGAGTGAAAGAGTCAAAAATCAATCTTCTGTTACATTCTTTCGAACTTTTCCGGATGAAACCGAGTGAAACCATTGGCGACATGTTTACCCGTTTCACGGATGTCGTCAACGGTCTAAAAGGACTCGAAAAAAGTTTTTCGGATTTTGAGCTCGTAAATAAGATTCTAAGATCCCTTCCTAAGAGTTGGGATCCTAAAGTCACTGCTATTCAAGAGGCAAAAGATCTAAGCAACTTCCCTCTTGAAGAACTAATCGGGTCATTAATGACCTACGAGATGACTTGCAAAGCTCATGAAGAGCAAGAAGACATCCTTCCAAAGAACAGGAAGGATATGGCACTTAAAACTTTAGAAGACCACTTGAGAGAAAACTCAAGTGATGAGGACTGTGATGATGACCTGGCACTTCTAACAAGAAAATTTAAAAAATTTATTAAAAGAAACAAGTTTAAGAATGAGACAAAAAATAAATTTGAACCCAAGAAGGACCAAGTTATTTGCTATGAATGCAAGAAGCCGGGACACTACAAAAGTGATTGTCCCCAAGTCAAGAAGAGAACATCAAAGAAGAAGGCGCTCAAAGCAACATGGGATGACTCGAGCGCGTCCGAAGAAGAAGAGTCCAACATCGAGCAAGTTGCTCATTACGCCTTGATGGCCATCGGAGAGGAGGTAACAAATTTAATAGATGCAGATTTATCATTTGATGAATTATTAAATGCCTTCCATGACTTATTTGATGAATGCAAGATTATTAGTAGAAAATACAAATTGCTAAAAAAGGAGTATGATAGTCTTACTTGTAATTTTGATAAGTTAAAAACTGAATATCATGATAGTTTAAGTTCATGCATAAAATGCCATGATCTAGAAACTCTCCAAAAGGAAAACTTGCTACTTAAGGACACCTTAAAGAAATTCGAGGTTGGTAGCAAGTCATTGAACATGATCCTTACAAACAAGGGTCACGTTCCCAAAAGAAGTAGAATTGGATTTGTGAGAAGTCCTCACCAAAATCCAACCACCTTCATAAAAGGCCTCATCTTACATGTTCGACACCAAAGCAAATGCAACTTTTGTTGCAAACTTGGACACAAAATGTATTATTGTCCATTCAAGAAAATTAGTCCGAATAAATTAATTTGGGTTCCTAAAGGAACCATGATAAACTCTATGCAACATGATAAACAATGTAGATCTATTTTTGAGGCACCCAAAAGCAAATGGGTACCTAAAAATCATCCTTTCTTGTAGAAACCTATACCATCGCAAGCTAGGAGCAAGAGATGGTACCTTGATAGTGGATGCTCAAGGCATATGACCGGAGATCCATCTTAATTCTCTAAGCTCACTAGCATAGACGAAGGCTATGTCACCTTCGGAGACAACAACAAGGGTAAAATCATTGGCAAAGGAACCATAGGTAACAAATCTAACTTCTTTATTGAAGATGTTTTGTTAGTTGATGGTTTAAAACATAACCTCTTGAGCATTAGTCAATTATATGATAAAGGATACATTGTCATATTCGAATCTAATGCTTGCATCATTGAAAAATCACACAAAAACATGTCTATGATTGTATTAAAATAAAATAACGTATACACTATTGACATCAATGATTTGTGTAATGAAATGTGTTTTTCGGTTTTGAATGAGGATGCTTAGATATGACATAGAAGATTAGGTCATGCTAGCATGAAACTAATCACTCAAATATCATCTAAAGAACTTGTAAGAGGAATTCCTCATATCAAGTTCATCAAAGATAATGTATGTGATGCTTACCAATTAAGTAAACAAATTAAGGGTAGTTTCAAATCTAAGAATCAAAGCACCTCTAGGCCCTTACAATTGATCCATATGGACTTGTTCGGACCAATCTCTACATCAAGTCTAGGAGGTAGCAAATACGCCTTCGTCATTGTGGATGACTATAGCAGATATACATAGACTTACTTCTTAAAACAGAAAAATGAATGCTTTAGATATTTTACCAAGTTTTGTAAACTTGTTCAAAATGAGAAGGGTTCTATGATTTCGTCAATTAGAAGTGATCACGGTGGAGAATTTCAAAACCATGATTTTCAAGAATTTTGTGAACTCAATAGATACAACCATAATTTCTCTACTCCAAGAAATCCTCAACAAAATGGAGTAGTAGAAAGAAAAAATCGAAATTTATAAGAAATGGCAAGAACCAAGTTAAATGAACATAGCCTACCCAAATATTTTTGGGCCGAAGCCGTAAACACCGCATGCTATATCTTGAATAGAGTTCTAGTAAGACCCTTACTCACCAAAACTCCTTATGAGTTATGGAACAACAAAAAACCCAATGTTTCATACTTTAAAGTCTTTGGGTGTAAGTGTTTTTATCTTGAATGAAAAGAAAAACTTAGGAAAATTTGATGCTAAATCCGATGAAGGAATCTTTCTTGGTTATTCTTCGGTTTCTAAAGCTTTTCGTATCTTCAATAAAAGAACTTTAATCATTGAAGAATCCATTCATGTTGTTTTCAATGAGATTTTCGAAATCAGGAAAAACGATTTTGATGATGATGTTAATTTTGATTCCTTGAATTTAAATGAAACCCCGTCTCCAACTAGCAACTTGGATACATCCACTTCCAAAACATCCTTACCCAAGGATTGGAAGTATGTAGATGCTCATCCTAAGGAGCTAATCTTAGTAGACACATCAAAGGGGGCTCAAACACGATCTTCTCTTAAAAATTTTTGTGCCAATGCCGCTTTTCTCTCCCAAATTGAACCCAAATGTGTTGACGAAGCCATGAAAGATGATTCATGGATTATCGCAATGCAAGATGAATTGAATCAATTTGAGAGAAATGAGGTATGAAAGCTTGTTCCTAGGCCAAATGACCATTTAGTTATTGGTACTAAATGGATCTTTAGAAACAAGCAAGATGAAAATAGTATCATGGTTAGAAACAAGGCTAGATTAGTGGCCAAAGGTTTCAACCAAGAAGAAGGTATCGATTACGAAGAAACCTTCGCTCCTGTGGCTCGATTAGAAGCCATAAGGATGCTCCTTGCCTACGCTAGTAGTAATAATTTTAAGCTGTTTCAAATGGATGTTAAAAGCGCTTTTCTTAATGGCTTTATTTCCGAAGAAGTCTATGTTGAACAACCTCCTGGATTTGAAAATAATAGCCTCCCTAATCATGTGTTTAGATTAACTAAAGCTCTCTATGGTTTAAAACAAGCTCCAAGAGCTTAGTATGAGAGACTTAGTTCTTTTCTTATTGAAAATAATTTCATAAAAGGCAAGGTTGATACTACATTATTCATCAAGAATTTTAAAAATAATTTTCTCATTGTTCAGATTTATGTTGATGATATTATCTTTGGTTCCACGAATGAATCTCTTTGTGAATCGTTTACTAAAACTATGAGTCTTGAATTCGAAATGAGTTTAATGGGAGAATTAACATTCTTCTTAGGCTTACAAATCAAACAACTAAGCAATGACATCTTTATTAGTCAAACTAAATATGCTATGAATTTACTAAAAAAGTTTAATATGAATAACTCAAAGGCTATTAACACTCCTATGAGCACCTCCACTAAGTTAGAAATTGATGAAAGTGGAGAAAGCTTCGATCAAAAAACTTATAGGGGTATGATAGGAAGTTTACTTTACCTCACTGCAACTAGACCAGACATCATGTTCAGTGTAGGACTTTGTGCTAGATTTCAATCAAACCCTAAGATATCTCATCTCAAAGCAGTTAAAAGAATACTTAGATATCTTAATGGTACCACAAATCTAGGATTATGGTACCCAAAATCAGATAATCTTGAGTTAATTGCTTATGCTGATACGGACTTTGTTGGCTGTAGACTTGATAGAAAAAGCACATCAGGAACATGTCAATTTTTAGGACATGCCCTTGTTTCCTGGTCATCTAAGAAACAAAACTCGGTTGCACTATCAACAACCGAAGCTGAATATATTGCAGCAAGTGCATACTGTGCACAAGTTGTATGGATGAAAAACACCTTAGAAGATTATAAAGTTCATCTTAAAAATATTCCCATTAAATGTGATAACACAAGTGCAATATGCTTAACAAAGAATCCTATACAACACTCAAGAACAAAACATATTGATATTAGACATCACTTTATACGAGATCATGTTACTAATCATGACATAATCATAGAGTTCATTGATACTAAACATCAACTAGCTGATATTTTTACAAAACCTCTAAGTGAAGAGCAATTTGATTTCATAAGAAGAGAATTAGGAATGTTGATGTGTCCGAATACATAAACTAGTTAAAATTATTTTTTGGACTTTATTGAATGATCAAATCACTTGATTGTCATTACATGCCTAAATAACATGTTGGAAATTATGTGTTGAATACAAAAATGTTTTGTCTTCATGATTGTATTTGAAAATCTGTAGCATAGTCTTGTCCGAATGCATGAAAGAGTTCATTTCATTTTTGGATTCGCTTAACAATTGGAATGCTAAAAATCGGATTTTCTCATACACTCTTATGAAAAATATTTCTTCTAAAATGAATTTGATGAAATAATTCCTGCATATGAATTCCATCTTGAAATATGGATGATAGTATTTTTACTTGCAAAAAGTTGTTTCACACACATATCTTGACTCAAAGTAAAACTCACAAATAGCTGGTATCACAAATGGCTTTCCTCCTTCATGCAAAAAGATTATAACAAAAAAAAAGGAAAAAGTATTCAAAGCAATCTACGTATTATGCCTTCCTTTATATGCTTGATAATTTGCTTATATTGTTCCCCTGGTATCACAACTATCATGCTTTTTGTTGATGACAAAGGGGGAGAAATATATGAATTGATACTATAAACACTGATGCTATGATTATGCCATGCTTGTACCACCAAGAGATATATGAACAGATGCTATGATTTGTATCGTGTCAAGATATCAAACAAAAAACTTGCATCAAAATTCTACGAGTTGATATCTTACCATGTGATGAAATGCAATACTTGCTACAATATTTGAAATGTGTACATCATGTAATGATATCAAAATCTTACTTTGTAGCTTTACATGTTGATATCTTACAATATGATGAATTGATACTATTACCATCATTCAAACTTGTTATATTTGAAAATGAATGTCAAGCCTTGACATCATCTTCAAAGAGATACATCATGATGGAAATCATGATGGGAGTATTGATAAGTTCAAATGATTTTAACTTATCAATATGTCTCTTGAATTCTTAGGTTTTGAATTTAAGAATGACTTATCTCAAGTATGGCATATAGACAGGGGGAGTTAAGGTTAACTCCATTATCAATTGATTGTTATCATCAAAAAGGGGGAGATTGTTGAATCTCGGATTTTGATGATGAAGTCAATTGTCATTTGTTATCTAATCTATATGTTGAGATAAGTGTGCAGGAGTTGCGCCGGAGTCAAGACAATGATCACGTTGGGAGTTCGAGAGTTTGACGGAAGTTCGGACAGTCGTCGGAGGTTCTGCGGGAACAAATCCGAGAAGTCCATAAGCTTGCCAAAGAAGCTTGTCGGAACTCGCCAAGTGAATCGTCGCAAGTCCAGGAGTTTGACGGAAGTCCGCAGGAGCATCACTGAGGGATCATCGGATGATCGACGGAAGTTCGTCGGAAGCTCGCCGGAAGAAGCGATTGACGCACCGGAGCAAGTTGCAATAAATGTCTTAGTAAAAATCGTAGTTAGCACAATGATTAAGTTGGAAATGGGAGGTGATCCCATTAACTTAATCTTGGGGCAATTGGGCCCCTGAAAAAACCTAAATTGGGCCGAATGGATCAACCCATTCGGACCCTGATTTCTGTCAGGCGGTTGAACCGCCCAAGGCAGGAGGTTGCACCGCCTGGGCTCAGCCTCCGAGCGAGACTGGGAGGTGCAACTGCTCCAGCCAGGCGGTGGCACCGCCTGGGGCTCAGTCTCCGACCGAGACTGGGCGGTGCAACCTCCCCTGACAGGAGGTGGCACCACCTGAGCTCGGTCTTCGAGCTCTACCAGGCGGTGCAACCGCCTCAGTCAGGAGGTGCAACCGTCTGAGCTCGATCTTCGATCTCTATCAAGAGGTGCAACCGCCCCTGACAGGAGGTAGCATCGCCCAGAGGCTCAGTCTTCGAGCTCTGTCAGGCGGTGCAACCGCTCCAGTCAGGAGGTGCAACCGCCTAATCCCGGAATTCCAGGAATTGACAGTTTTGAGCTCCAAATTTGAATTGGGTTGGGGCCTATAAATACCCCACCCATTTAGCACTGAAAGAGCAATGAACTGACACCGAAATCTTGATCTTTTTCTGTGATTCTTAGAGCTCAAAATTGTTGTAAAGGCCAAAAGTTCTTCTCCCTCTATTCTTCCAAGTTCTGAGTTGTAAAGAGATGAGAGAAAATTCTGTAAGGGTTGTCTCCTAAGCCCGTCAAAAGGAGTGAAACTGTAAAAGGGTGGTTGGCCTTCGCCTATTGAAGGAAGGCCTCTAGTTGACGTCGGTAACCTCGTCGGTGGAGGAAGCCAAAAGTGGAGTAGGTCAAGATTGACCGAACCACTCTAAATCTCGGTTTGCATTTACTTTGAGCATATTATCTTTACTGCAAACCTCCTCTAAAGCTTACTGCTTTCTACGCATATACGATCGGGTTTCAAGCTTTGCACTTTCGAATCAGCGTTTAGACGTAAATCTGTTTTTTCGTACGATCATCATATTTCAGTTTGCATTTACATTTTGATTTCAATCATAACTGCAAACTACCTTTATATACTTGCTTAAACTGCATCTCGCCTAATCAAGTGATTTACGAATCAGCATTTAGATGTAAATCAGCTTCTTCGTACGAACGTCGTATTTCAGTTTACACTTACACTCTGGTTTTCATCATAACTGCAAACTACCTTCATAGATTGATTTTAACGCTTAATCTTAAGTTAAAGTAATCTTAGAATCGGATTTCACACCGAAATCGTTTTTATCGTTTGAACGTGCTTTATCGTTGTAAGATTTCCGCTGCACTAATTCACCCACCCCCCCCCCCTCTTAGTGCTCTTGATCCTAACAGCCACAACGCCCCTCAAGGGCAACCGCCCGCATGGGCGACAGTTGTGGGCGCTGCGCCCGCGAGCAGTGCCGCCCGCAAGGGCGGCGATGCCCTAGGGGCGGTAGTGCTTGCAGGGGCGCCCGCCCGTCGAGGCTCCCGACCACATGAGTGGCATCGCCCGCAGGCGCGATGCCTACGGGCACAATGCCACCCATAGGTGTGATCGCTGCCTGCGAGGGGCGGCACCTGCGGGAACAGCGCCGCCCGCGGGCAGAAGCGCCCACCGACGAGGTGGCGGCGGGCGTAACAAGCAAGGGGAGGAGGGTTAGGGTTTTTTGAACAAAAGATAATTTTGTCCTTCAAAATTTTTGAAATTCTAAGTGTTGTCCTTTATCCAAATTATGAAAATATCCCTCATAATTCAAAAAAAATTATACATATCTTTAATTTTAAAAAATATTTATTAATTAAAATTTTAATTAATTATTATTATTATTATCTAGTAGTCCTACATGATGATGATGTGTTTATGTGATGTATGATATGTGGACGGATGATCAAGGACTGTGTGATATGTATACTTGTGATTATTATTATTAGGGCCTTCGAGCCTCCATTTTTTTTTTCTCGTTTATTGTTTGCTTACATGCCTATGGGTAAGTTGTAATCACACGAGAAGACACAATGGGAGCATGAAAGCGATAGCGGGACCCACGAGACTGAGATGGGCAATTGCGATACATGGAGATGCATCGAGATGTCGACAGAACCGATGAGGACGAGATGGATGATCATAGGGCATGGAGATATACCGCTACACACATAGATTTTGATGTGAGTGATTAGGCCCATTGGCTCAGGCCTGATCACATTAGGTTATGTTTTATGATCATCTGGGTGATTGCTCATGTGATGTGTGATTACTTTTACACCTACTAGATATGTATATATATATTTGTATGTGATATAGATATATATTAAATTTATATGTATGTGACATGTCATATTGGGAGACCAAATCAAAGAAACCCCTCTCTTGATAATATTAAGTCGGTAAACGTGAGACAATTAAATTGATCCACGTGGCCTTCCATCGTTATAGGTAGAGACTGATTCTCAATGTAGGTTGAGTTGGTTGAGTCCCTCGAGGCTCACCTATATCGTGATTCACTATCTTGCCTACAAGATAGAGATGTCACCGGTGACCTGAGGACATGGTATGCTTGGTCAAGTCCCTCGAGGGTATATCATCGAATCACTCATCTTATAACGATGGTGTTGACTTAACCGAACATCATGGTTGGTCGAGTTCCTCGAGACCATAGTGGTTCGGACGCTGAATAGGACGGAAATCACAAGGAGTTGTGATTGGCAAGAGTTGTCTACCTTTTAGGCTTAGTGTGATTGGTCGAGTCCCTCGAGATTACATTAAGACGTTGATTGAATCTTGATCCCCACTAGAAGTCTGTCGGAGACTTCTGTTTCACGTGTTGAGAGTGTCGCGTGACACGCTAGTAAAATAATGGGAGTAGATTAAGATAGAAGTTCATATCTTGATTATTTATTTTTTTTATAAATTCTACATATTATTTATTTCTATCACATCTTTATTTTCAGAAAAATATCGCTTTTAAATTCCTTACGTGGCATACTTAATGTCAATTGCCTCATTGGTCTGAATTATACAGATTGACTTTGCAACTTGAGAATTGTTCTCACGGCGAAGAAAATCACATATGTCCTTGATACAATGATGCTTCCACCCGAGAAATAGACAAGCGAGGATAAGATTGCTCACTACGTGAAGTACATAGATGACTCCCTCTTGCTCAATATTACATGTTGGGCTCCATGACTCCGAGTTACAAAGATAGCATGGAAGGATAGATGTCAGATCTATTCTCCTACATGTTCGTAAATTGTTTGAGAAACGGGGAAGGACTCAACGATATGAGATATCCAAGAGCCTCTTCCTCGTTAGGATGATGTTAGGACCATTTTTCTGAGCTTTTGAATAATGTTTATTGAGTCTGTTTAGTCCAGTTGTTTATTGAGTCAGTTTGGTTCAATTAGAGTTAAGTAGAGGTTTATTTAATATTTATTTATTATTAGAGTTCAAGTTCTGATGGACTTTGGGTGAAACTCTATAAATAGGGATGTAACTGCTTCTTTTCAGTAATATATGAAAAATATTATTCTGTCTTTGGACAAACCCTAGGAGACCGATCCCCTCGAAGTGATCAAGGTGGGTCGATCCCCTCGAAGTGATCAACAAGGGCCGATCCCCTCGAAGCGATCAAGGAGGCCGATCCCCTCGAAGTGATCATTATCATCCTCATTTCTCCCCTTTCTTTCACGATAAGATTTTAGGGTCTTATCATTTGGTATCAGAGCGACGATAAGACATTTAGGGTCTTATCATTTGGTATCAGAGTCTACGATAAGACTTTAGGGTCTTATCATTTGGTATCAGAGCGGTGATCCTTAGCTCGTAGCTATCAAAAAAGAAAAAAAAAAAAAAGAAAAAAAAAAAAAAGAAAAAAAAAAAAAAGAAAGGAAAGAAAGAAAGAAAGAAAGAAAAGCAGCAGCAACCGCAGCCACGCACCCCTGCTTCCTGCTCGGCGACCACCGTCGCCGCTGCTCCCCGGCCAGCGCCCACCGCTGCCGCTGTGCCACGGCCAGCAACCTTCTCACCTCGCCTCCTCGCTGCCCGCATCTCGCTCGAGCGAGAAGGGCCGTGGTCGCCGTTTCCCAGCCAGCGGACCACCCTTCGCCGCTTCTACCGTCGGCGACGCTGCCCTAGCCGCACCGCCATCGCTGCCTTCCCTTGGTTGCAGCTACGGCCGTGCGATCTGTCGGCGTCGCTGTTTCTGTTGTGCGATAGAAACAGAGCTGCCGCCGATCCCTCTGCTGCCGCAGGCGCCGGTTGCCTCTACCGCCGGCGCTGTTTCTCGGCCACTTCAACGCCACCCCTCTCCTTCGTTGCCGAGCCACCACCGCTGCCAGGCACCGTGCGACGACCACCGCACGCCTCCCAGCAGCCGATCCCCCTTGCTCTGCATCTTTTGTAACCGAAACAGGGCAATCACGGCAACTCACATCTGCTGCCCTTGTTTCCAGCCGCCGCCGTCGCCTCGAGCGCCGTCGCCGTCGCCTTCCAGCCGCTGCACCCCCGTGCGACGACCGCCGCTCGCCTCCCGGCCGCTGCTCCCGCTCGCTTCCCAGCCGCTGCTTCCCCTTGCTCTGCATCGGTGGTGACCGAAACAGGGCAGTTACCACCGTCGCAGTCGCGGGTCCCCTTGCTGCCGCAGTCGCGGATCCCCTTGCTGCTGCGAACGCCGGTTGCCACCACCGTCGCCACTGCTGCCCAGCCAGCGACGACGCCGCTCGCCGCCCAGCCTGTCACGACCCTCGCTGCCTCCTTCTCCAACGCCGCCGCTGCGCTCCGGCCAGCAACGACTGCTGCTGCCAGCCACTGCAGCCTTCACCTCAACCCCCTCGATCTGCACCGTTGCTGCAGCCGCCTTGCTCTGCATCGTTGCCATCACCGCAGCCTCAACACAGCTGCTCGGCGATTGCTTCTTTGGGTCACAACAGTCGCAACCTCGCCTTTGGTGCTACTCTTTCTCCAACGCAGCTACCGCAGCACTGCCCATAGTATCCACCTCCTCGGCAACTTCGCGTCGATAGTGTTATTGCCCTTGACCGATACCAAAAACAAGAGTTGAGATTACAGATTTACAGTCTTATGCAATGACCACTGATAACTCAGTGAAAGCACAAATGGAAGCATTGGAAATTAGAATTGAGAACCGACTGCAAGAAACACTTAATGATTTCAAAAAGAGCCTACAGGAGAGCTTTAGTAAATTTCAACAAGGTGGGAGCTCAAGTTTTACATTGCACAGATCTGAAAATACTAGAAAAGGGCCCCAAGATTGTGACACAATCTACTCATACATGAAGATGGATGGACAGTTGTCAAAAGTTTGTCAGACTTCTACAGTGTTGGAATATCAGAGTAAATTGAAAGATTATCAAATCAAGCTAGAGATTGGTCGGAACGACAACTTCTGAATACATTTATTGAAGGTCTTATTCTAGAGATCCGGTGTAAAGTTAAGGCTCGTCAACCTCGCACTATGATAGCTACGATCTCATTCGCACATCTACATGAGAAAAAAATCAACAGGGAAAATCATAGAAACAGAAGTGATAATAACCAGATGATCAGTAAGCCACCAGCCCTATCTATTCCCAATCAAAGCCTTGACACCCGAAGACTAACCCAAGAAGAACTTAAGGAAAGATCAGCAAAGGGTTTGTACTATGATGAAAAGTGGAGTATGGAGCACCGATGTAAACAAGGGTAACTTCTGATGATTGAGCCAATTAGAGAGGAACCGGAAGTAAAAGAGTTGGACTCCGATCATAAAGGTATGAAAACTGATGAAGATATTGAAGCCATCACACATACAGTGCATGCATTGGCTGGCTACACTAACCCACAAACTATGAAAATCGGAGGAACTTTGAAGCATCAACCTGTCACTATTTTGATTGATACAGATAGCACTAATAATTTTATGGACAGGAAAGTTGCAGCCCAATTAGCCCACCACATTGAAGGATGTGATATATTCGAAGCTGATGGACAGATTTTAACTTATGATAGCAAAGGCCAGGAATTTCTTACAACGATTACTACACTGAAAGATCGACCTATTGCTTACACTGTCAAAAAGTGGAGACCATACTTACTTGATCAACGGGTTGTGATGCGTTGCAGATAGCCTATGACTAAAGTGCTAAAAGACAAGCTCCCCGAGATTGATGCTGCTCAGCCTTGAGGACAAGGCTGATTTGAAGAGGGAGGAACTGTTAGGACCCTTTTTCTGAGCTTTTGAATAATGTTTATTGAGTCTGTTTAGTCCAGTTGTTTATTGAGTCGGTTTGGTTCAATTAGAGTCAAGTAGAGGTTTATTTAATATTTATTTATTATTAGAGTTCAAGTTCTGATGGACTTTGGGTGAAACTCTATAAATAGGGATGTAACTGCTTCTTTTCAGTAATATATGAAAAATATTATTCTGTCTTTGGACAAACCCTAGGAGGTCGATCCCCTCGAAATGATCAAGGAGGGTTGATCCCCTCGAAGTGATCAAGGAGGGTCGATCCCCTCGAAGCGATCAAGGAGGCCGATCCCCTTGAAGTGATCATTATCATCCCGATTTCTCCCCTTTCTTTCACGATAAGATTTTAGGGTCTTATCATTTGGTATCAGGGCAATGATAAGACATTTAGGGTCTTATCATTTGGTATCAGAGCCTATGATAAGACTTTAGGGTCTTATCAGATGACTGAAGGGACATCAGTTCAAAATCATATCCTAAAGATGATTGAGTGGATAGAGAAACTTATAGGGTCTAGGAACGATCCTAGAGGATAACCTATGTGTGGATCTTGTACTTTAGTCCCTACCAGATTCCTTTTCACAGTTCATAATAAATTTTAATATGAACAAGCTCGAGGTGACTCTCCCGAAGCTCCTCAATATGTTGAGGGAGGCAGAGAGCATTATCAAGAAAGAGAAGTCATTTCTCTATACTAGTAAGACCAGAAAGAAAAGGAAAGTAGAAAAGTCCCAAGAAGGGCAAGGGCAAGGGCAGATCGGGTAAAACAAAGGTTGGTAAGAAAGACCCAACAAAGAACAAAGGCCAATATTTCCACTATGACAAAGATGAACACTAAAAGAGGAACTGCAAATAGTACCTTGTAGAGAGGGCGAAATAAAAGCTTTGAGAAGCTTCAGGTACATTCATGGTCAGTCTCTATTTGTTAGACTCTTATGATAATGCATTGGTATTAGATATCAGTAATGCTTATAATATCTGCAATTTGTTATAGATTCTAGCAAAGCCTTGGAGATTGTCTAGAGGAATATTGCATAATAGTTTGTTTATACTAGACACTGCTCCATATATCATGAATGTAAGTGTGTCCAAGAGGAAACGAGATGAGGTGAACAGTGTATACCTGTGGCATTGTAGGCTAGGTTACATCCATGAGGGAATGATTCAAAAGTTGCTAAAGAATGAATATCTAGATCCATTAGACAATGAGTTAGATGTAACTTGCGAGTCTTGCCTTCGTGGAAAACTAACCAACTCTCCTTTTAGTGGAACTAGATAGAGAGAGTCATTGATCTGTTGGAACTCATACATAGTGATATATGTAGACCCATATCAACTCATGTTATTGGTGGTTACTCCTATGTCATTGTCTTTACTGATAATTTCTCAAGGTATGAATATGTGTACTTAATGACGTACAAGCCCAAGGCCTTTGAGAAATTCATAGAGTATAAGAATGAAGTGAAGAATTAGATTGGAAAGAGTATCAAGACTCTTCGATCAAATCGAAGAGGTGAGTACTTCAGTACAGAGTTCACCCATTTCCTTAAGGACCATGAGATTCTATCTCAATGGACACCTTCTTATACACCTTAACTCAATGATGTATTTGAAAGGAAGAATCGTACACTATTAGATATGGTGCGGTCCATAATAAATTTCACTGACCTACCCATCGTATTCTGAGAATATGTCATAGAGATCGCAGCTTACATTTTGAATAGAGTTCCAACTAAATCGATAGTATCTACACCATATGAGATATGGAAAAAGAAAAAATTCGATCTTAAGGTTGTTAAGATTTGGGACTACCCTGCCCACGTTCAACAGGTGGTCTGCATGTTGGTGTTATGGCATTGTGAACAGGGCCTGCAGACAGTTGTATTGATGCAGCAATATCTACTTGAATCAAACCTTGTGTCTTGTATGAAAGATGAAACTAATTTGGTTGATGGTATGTATCTACAGTCCTCACTCCACGTATTTACTGCAATCTATGTTAATGCTTCTTCTTTGTATCCCAACTTTGATCTCTCTGGGTTCCTCTTCAGCAACTTTTGTTCCATGGCCAAACTAGTGCATCAAATTTAGAATTTGGAGCATGACAAGCCAGTGTATAATTTGCTCAAAGAGTCTGTAAACTTCACACACACAAATTGGTTTTTAGAATGTAAATTCTCTTATCGATTGATACGGTCGAAGAGAGAGTAGAAAATGATGAAAAGCATACACTTTCCTACTATTTGTCCAAAATACCTCGAAAAGATAGATAGTGAACGTAAATAAATCTTAGAAAATGATAATAGAGGAAAAAGAATATGAACCCTCAAGACTATAAACTTGTACTTATTGCCAGTCTCTCACAATCTCTCTCTAAATTTTTTAGCCTCTTTTAGTTTTACTGTATCTTTCTTTCTTTTTCACTTGAATACTTCAACCAATTCGAGGGCTCATATCTTATTAAAGCTTTTAGGTCAATCTCATATCTAATCATAAAATTTAATTTAATATTCCGACAATTTTCAATATCAACCGCATATGTTTCAGGCTTTCAGCTATTGAAAGTTGGAGCTTCTTAAACTCATAACCTAGTGATATGTATCCGAGATCTCTTGCGGCTGGTTGAGTCTCGTCATGACATCTGATAGATGATAAGAGTTTATCTATACCATGTATTGCTGCATGAAAGAAAAGCTGGAACCTATTGGCCATAAAACCTTGGCATGCATCAGTATCTAATTCTCAATTTCTTAATCCAGTTTGTGATAAGCTTACAAGGAGTTTGTTGTTCAGCTTCAGACACTAATATTACTAGAATTTTATTCAAGAGAATCTGGATGAGTAGTACTTGATGATCTTTTACACAAATGACTTGCCGATGCAAGAAGCTTTCAGTCTTAGAGAGGAGCACTTGTCTTGCACACTACAGAATGCAATTTCTGCAGTTCAAGCAAAAACTTTCTTGAACTGTTTCACTGTCATGGATTCCTTCAGCCAGTGATGAATTCTTAGATATCTTCAAGGCACCTGAATCCAAATACTTCCCAGTGTGGTTGAACCTTTGATCTAAAATTTGCACTTTGGAGCATGCATTCATGAGTTCCTAAACCCCTCTTCTTACTGGAATTACATTGCCAGTGCCAACTGCAACTGCAACTGCAACTTGTTTCATCTCCATCTCCGACGTAGTCATGTCCTGCAGATTTGTGGGATCCAAATAGGTTTAGTTTTAGTGATTGATCAGTGGTAAGTACAACACATTCTCCAAGTCAAGCATTGCACCATTTTTATCTGGATTTTCCCTATCCAGGCTAGAAGAAATTGTGATTCAACTCTGTCAGGATAATTACTACACTGCATTGCACAGAAGAGGGCCTAATTGGACATCAACATAGTAAGGTAAAAAAAAATCTAAGAAACCTTGTTTGGAAAACCTCAAGTTATTTGGGAGCTGATCCCATGGAAGATCTGCTCAGCAGAATGGAGAGATAGAGTCTTTTGTCAGTAAGCCAGAGATACAAAAAACTAAAAGCCTAAACCTTTGCCATTGTTCTCTATCTGAATCTAATTTTGTCATAATGCTAGATCACATAAAAATAGTTTAAATCTGGATTTCTCTGCCTCTGTAAGCTTAGAACTGATCCATATGAACTAAAAAAAAGAAAAGATAAATGATGTGAATTGCTTAAAAATTCTATAATTTTTTACTCAGAGCTCAACGATGAAAAAAGATCAAATAGCCGCATTATGAGAATATATGGAAAGAATTAAAAAAACAAAAAGCTACTGGATCCGGCAATAATTCTGCTTCAATTTTCAACAGCAATTTCTTCACATAAAAGCTTAAAGATGCTGATGAGAATGGAAAGTGATCCAAGTATGAAAAGGTCAGAGATAGTTCAACTGCTGGACTACTTTTTCTAGCTCCATGTGAGTCAATAGTGTCCTAATCCAAGCTTTGTTTGATTGATACTTGATACTAGAAAACTTTGACAGAAGATTGCTTTTGTGTGAAGTCATTATGTAACGAAATAATCTTCATGAAGTGATAAACTATATTGCTCATCTCATAGGCTAAATAAATAAATCAAAAAACCTTTGAAAGGAAAAAAAAACTCAAACCTTTTCTTCCCATTTTCTCTCTTTTCTTTTTCTTTCTTGCATGAGTTTTTAGTTTCACATGGAATAGTAAAAAAGTCTAGCTGTCTTATATTAACCACCTCTCATCTAATCTAAATGATATGCTATGCAATAATATTATTGTCTAAATATTTCATGATATTAAAAATATAAATCAGATAATAATACATGTCTTATTTACTGACCTAAGTTTTTAGATGCAGTGATAGAAATAAATATGACAATAATCCATATCAAGCATGTAGAATCAATCCTATGCAAACTTTTTTTTTTTTTTTGCAAGAAGAAAAACTAATATTTGATGAGTAAAATGATTATAGCAGACTCAAGAGATAAGTTATCCTACAAAAACAAAATCTGAAATGTGTCTACTAACAGAATTAGGAAACCATTTTACAGGTACGTTTTCTTCTCTAAAAAAATGAAATATAAATAAACATATCCAAATTACTCAAATCAAATTCCGATGTTGCAAATTTTCCACAGGACAAAACCCCAATTCTTTGGTCACAATTCCTGTCCTAAATTACACACCCAACCATCACTCAACCTTTTTAGTTAGCCTTCCTTCTGAGTGGGAGTGTGGAAAAAGGCTGGACTTTTCCTTCCCAACCCGCAAATGGCGAAGCTGATGCAAAGCATCCGCCTTTTGGTCGCCCTCGTCCTCCTCGCCCGGGCTGCCGCCGGGGAGGCGGGGGCCGAGCTGCCGCTCGGCTGGATCCCCTCCTCCCTCTCCGGCTGCCGCGGCACTATCGCGGAATGCCTCGCCGGGGAGGAATTCGATCTCGGATCTGAGGCAGGCCGCCGCATCCTCGCCACCTCCAGCTACATCAGCTACGGCGCCCTCAAGCGCGACACCGTGCCTTGCTCCCGTCGCGGCGCCTCCTACTATAACTGCCGCCCGGGCGCCCAGGCCAACCCCTACTCCCGCAGCTGCTCCGCCATCACCCAGTGCCGCGGTGGATGAGAGAAAAGCCAGGAAAAAAAAAAGCTGGGTTTTGAGGAAGGAGAAGAACCAATTTGGTATGTATTTGGTCACTCTGTTCGAGGTTTAAGTGATTCATGTTGTGTGTCATGAAGCCATTGTTGTAGCAGATTTACTATTTGGTTATAATTCTACTTTTTTTTTCCTTTTAATGCATCTTTCAGAAAATAATTGATGATTAAGACTTAGATTTAGTAGTTTCCTGGAAGATATCAATAATTTATGTGTAATTGAGATGTTCTGCCTTGATCTTTCATAAGCTCTGTGTTGTCATTTATGAAGCCATTGTTCTAGCAGTGTTGCTATTTAGTTATACTTCTGTACTCTTTCCTTCCGATGCATTTTATCTCTGCAAAAGAAGACATTTTCCAGGAAAAGATAGATGATTTAGTGTATGTGGTTTCTATGTGTAATTGAGTTTGATCTTTCATTAGCAAATTTTGATGTTCATCAGGAAGAGGTGGGAGGGAAGAGAGAGGGGGGGGGGGGGGGGGGGGAATCATTAAAAGTTGATCTGTTTAGAATTTATGCCTAGGAAATGATGATATGGAGCTTTGATTGTTGGTAATACAGTGAGATTGGTGGGGGAAATAAATGCTTGTTTAAGGGTAATGGAGTTGAATTATTGGTGATATTGACCTTTGGTAGTTGGTTGTCCCCCATCACTGTTGTTCTTTGGATGGAAGAGGAGAAGGAAAGGATGACAGATGGAGTCTCAAAGGGGAGAAGAGAAGCCCAAAGGATCATGGCATTTATAAAATAATCATGAAATTACTGGTCTCTAATGGCTTTGATAGGATAGGTCATGTGAAATTTACAGAGAGAGAGAGAGAGAGAGAGTAAATTGGCAAAAATTTGGCCATGTTTACTACAAGCAATCTCTTTGAAAGATAAGCTTTCTATGCATAAATGGATTGATGATAATGCAGAAGAGATTACCAGGACCATCAAAAAAAATTGTACATGACAATTTTACACCCTTCAGTATTTATTGTGATGTTGAACAATTCGAATATAATGCTTTATATGTCTAGAAACAGAAAGCATAGTAGCAGAATTCAAAGCCCTTGTTCTGTTTTTGGTTTACTCCACCCACAGTCGCCATCTCTTAGGTTATATATTGAGGCCAGTTCTAACTTTGAACATGGAAGGTGGTGAAGAAAAGAAAGATGCTTTTCTCAACTAGAAAGAAGAAGTCTTACTGATGCAGCTGAGTTTTCATATTAGTAATTCCTGTTTTCATGCCCAAATAGTGTTGCCAAGACAAAAACTATATAAATGTTGCTGATGCAACTATGATTTTTCATGCTATTGATTCCTATTCTTGTTGTCTAGCTTTCAAAACCAACTTAAATGCCTGATTTCTACTATCAGAAATTAGCTACACAAGCTATTAAAACCTTCAGAGCAGGACCATTCATTCATATGATCAATAATGTTTCCAATAAAATATTCTTGACTAGTAAAACATTAAAATCTATTTGGTTCCCTGTATTAACTGTCTACTTCAACTTTTTATGAGGAAAGAAGAGATTCTGTTCACCCATAAGCCATGGAAGATGAGAAGGGGTCCAAAGAGACTTCCAGATGATTGTGGCAGACAAATGATCAGTTGTGTCAAGTGTGACTTTTGGGTTGTTGCCCTCCCAAAGATGGCATTTCTGGTGGGGATATCACCTATATTTTAAGGCATTTATGACCTACCAAGGTCAATAGGACTGACAGATACAATCATAGGACCAGAAACACATCATCCATAAAAGACCCATATAAACCGACAACGGCAGCTATACGAACCAACCAATTAGCAAGTCCCATCAGCTACCAACAGTGACACTGCAACGATAGTGTCCTTTTAGACACACGCTGATTTATTGTCTAGATTTTGTGTTATCAGCAATTTGTAAAGGAGGAACAAAGGACAAAAGAAACTCATCTTGATTTGTTTTGGTCTCTATGTTGAGATAAGTGTTCGGTGGTGATCATAAGGGAGGGGTTCTATTTTTCTTGTAAAAGCGAACCTGGTCATGCGTTCTTGTTTTTGTTCCTAATGCAGAAAGTTGTAACAAAAGGAGTTAATAATTTACAGAAATCTCTCTATACAAAAAATAAGACAATAAAATTTTACCAAGCAGCTTCAGTATTAAATTTGATGTATTAGATCTGCACTAGATCACTGAATCAACTGGGGACCATCTGATGTGGTTAAATCTGGTCATGCTGGTGACTCCTCAGGTGTTCCCTCTAAGCCACCAATTAATCTTCCTTGTTAGATCTGGGTTAGACTCCATAAGATCTAAGGGGCTCACTGCCTGCACCGACACCAACAAGCAATCACAACAAATCATAATATCACAAATAATATTTGAGATCAGTTACATAAGTCATTCAACTTCCTAAAAAAAAGGTGCCACTAATACAAGAACAAGAGTACAAACATGAAAAAGAAATCAGAATTCAGCGTTGTTGTCTGGGAGCCACCTGAAGGCCTTTCTGTGAACAGTAAGTTGATTGTACCACCCATTACCCTTTCAGACACATGTATGGTTACTTCTGTTGGCTTTCTCTGCTTCTTGTCAAAGTTCCATCAATGTTCTGTGAAGTTGATGTTTTTTACCTTGTGCTGTTCCAAACATCTTCTGACAATTAATTTTTATTCATTAGTTTTTTTTTTCTTTCATTTAGAGTTTCTTTGATCTTTATAGAGTTGGTTTAGATGGCAGGTCATGACACTGGAATCTTTAACAAGTCTAACAAAAGTTGATACTTTTGCAGATTAATTTTGCTAATCATAGATGTCAAATAAAGGTCTAAAGTAAAATAGAGCTAAAAATGAACTGTTATCACTTACCTTTCCAACTAATTTTGTTTTGTTCTCGTTGATGCTAAGAAACCAGAGCTTTTCTTTGTGCACTGTAATTGTGCTTTAACTAATATCACCGGTTATTTCAGTCAAATGTGAGTCTTTGCGTTGTGAGTCTTTGTTTCTTTGTCACTCATTCATGTTTTTCAACAGTTTCGAGCTGCCGTATTGGTGAAAATATCATGCACTGATCATCTTTCATCACAAGCTTTCACGCGTAACACCATGCCCTTACAGATGCTCCAAGTCAATTAATTCCTCTTTGGCAACTCGCCTTCAATGTCATTCCATGTTGGGTAGGTTAAACTAGAAAAAAACGCACGAGTCTCTCTTTGGATGATTCAAATCTTGTTGGGTTTCAGTATCCAATGCTTGACTAAGTAGCCATTTAACGAATAATTTTAAATCAAAGAATTTAAAGCTTGAATCCACAAGCAAAACATACCTGGTCGCTAATTTGAGGCCGAGCAGTCATCTACAACGGCGAGGAACCAAATGATTGACGAGTTGAACTGTTTATGGCCGACCCACGGAATCGCAAGGTTTTGGTTGGTCGATGTGGGACTTTAACAACCATATCACACACCAAAAATCATCTTGAGCTGAAGCATGAACGTCCGATATGGATATTATGTTGCAAGCTGTGACCTTTGGTGCACGAATCCTGACCCTGTTGAATGCTGATGATGAAGGCTTGAACGTCGATAGATCGAGAGCTGAAGTTTCTTCTTCAGTGCTCCAACCTTCGATTTCTCGTGAAGAAGGAGATCATTGACATGAGTAAGGGATTAGCTTTTCCCCATCTCAACACGGTTTCCCTCGACAATGGTTTCTTACAGGGCTTGTAATCCAGCAGCCAGCAGTAGCCAGTCTCGTGAGTCTAAATAAATAATAACTAAAAAAAATTAAAATTAGCAGATGAATCATCTTCAATTAAAATGGATGTTTATCGTGCGCTCGTTTGATGCGTATAAAAAGGCATCATGAGCTTCTACCCTCGTCAAAATTTGGGCTACATTCACGTGGTCAAAAGCTGGGAGGCCACGGATTGAGATTAAGGGATCTTTTCTTCTTGTCACAGTTAAGTGTATATATCTCACGACAATTAAGTCACACACACACACACACACACACACACATATATATATATATATATATATATATATATATATATATATATATATATATATATATATATATATATATATATATATATATATATATATATATATATATATATATATATATATATATATATATATATATATATAATACCTCTGATTACTGGGGTATAATTTAAATGTTTATTTTTATATTTTGTATGACTTAAACTATTGTTAATATTTGGAGAAATATAAATATCATACGAAAATTTGTAAGCTCCAGATTAAATTAAAATAACGGGTTTCTCCGGGTATCTCTCTAGGTCTGAGAACAGCTTAAGCAACGCTCTCATAACGACTCAATGATAACATATGTTGCCAAGTATGTCGGTGTGCTGACACTTCCCGATGACAAGGGATATTTTGATGTAATATTCTCGACAATCCATCCACCGGTCTTTCACGCAGAGCATCTAATCCAAAAAGACAGCGAAACAGCACTGTGTATGACACCAATGATAACATATGATTATATTATATTCTTAGACATGTCTGGCTACATATTTCCAAATTATTGTCCGATGAAATAGCCACCTGGTCAGACGAAGCTGTTGGTTGGAGTTGGTATCATGCGACAACAGCAGCAGACATTCTTCTCCGCACATCTCGCCATTCCATTCACGCACACAAAAGCAGTTCACAAACAAAGCAAAATACCATAAACAAGATAAATGTCGCTGGAATAGGATGGGCGACTCTGAGACTACTCACACGTTCAAATGCAGAGTTTCACAGCCAACCTTTTCCAACAGAAGCATCCTGGCTGCAGTGATAATACTTCCCAAAGGGTGCCGCTACCTTCGGAAGAAGAGATACCAGGAAGGATGAGAATGGTAAGGTCTCTGATGGATCGCAATCATTTTGGCCCCTTCTTCCTGCTGAGGATCTCCTGTTCTTTCAGGCGTTGTTGAAATCTTGCCAGGCGGGCCTGAAGGCTAACCAGCCCTGCTGCTTTGCGAGAGAGAACAAAGCTTAACTGTGTCACATAGTTGTCAATAAGGCTGCCAGGTTGGTCCACTTCCGCCAATAAATTCATTTCCTACAAACGACCATACTGCCCCGAGTTAAGAGCAATAGAAGCATATCGAACTCTCCCATATATAACCCATCATCAAAAGGCGAGATGTTCAGAGAATAAGCAAAAAAGTTCAAAGTGGATATTTGTACTTTCTTATTTTGATGTCAGAACAAAAGTTTATATTGACTAGAAGAGAAATCATCAAGTCATTATGGACACTTCAGAAACTTCTAAAAGACTACTGATGCTACAAGGTGTATATATTCTCAAAATCATAAAATGCTCCTCAAGTACTTCAGTCACATCAAAAGGTGATCCAGACTGTGCACAACAAATCATGCATAGAGTTGTGGATTAATATAACATAAAAGCATAGCAATAAGGAACAAATCAAATTTTATCTCATAGACAATTGTAACCAGTTCAAACCACGATTCACTAAATCTGGCAAAGTTAAAGCTTACGGGTAATGCTCATAAGGCTGTGTGTACAGTGGTAAACACACACAAACACAAACAAAATAATGATAAAGAAAACTTCACACAAACACAAGTGATGTTTTCAAACTATAGTGCTCTACACACATTGGATTGGGCAATCACTGCAATATGGCATTTGATAGGCACTTCATAGACAAAAACATCATCTACTCCTTTCTCATTATGATATGCTTATGTATTATTCTGTATAAGAGGAAAAATATGGCTAAAAATTTGGTAGGATAAAATTGTTGAAGATGCTGTGCTGCCTTCAAAATGATTGATGAAATTTACATTCCTCATTTTTCTTTCAACGTCATCTCTGTTGAGAATGTGAGTATGCTTGTTCATTAGCCATGAACATGCAGATTGATAAAGACGAAAAATGATGTGAGATGGGTAGAATGATGATAAGATTGAAAAACCAGTTAGTCTTTCATATTTAGGTTAGTGCTGGACGATACAACGAGGGTAATAAACTGCCAGTAGGTCAAAAAGCTGAGATTTTAGTTTTACTAGAAAGTAGGACATAATAACATTAAATTACATTATTCAGGTTTCACAAGCTGAAAATGTTATATAGATCAGCATCAAAGACATTTCTTGTTAAAAATAGATTATCACCAAAACTAAGTTGGCTTACAACAAATGGGCACCATGTTGTACAGCACTAAAAAAGTTTCACAAGGGTTTTATAATTACCTCACGCACTATCTCCATTGTATTTTCAATTTCCTTCCTATGAGCAGCTATCAGAGCATCCTCTTCCTGAAAATCACAACAATGATGAAGTTAATACTAAAAAATGAGATGAAGTTCCACATGACTGGCAGAAGCTGAAAAATGATCTGGATGTTTTAACCTCAAGAAGAGCATTTATTTCTTCATCATTGCATGAAGCTTCCTGTTCATATTGTTTTGACACATTGTCAGAAGCAGAATCAAAAATATGTTGCTGCTTTTGATTAGAGGGAGGCAGTCGAGGCCCACTTTCTTTTTTCGACCAGTTCTGTCTCTCAGGCTTCTCTTCCCGGGTCAGTTTTCTCCGAGGTGGGGATACCTTTGGTACTTTTTCTTCATCTTGAGTATCAGATGAATTCTGAACAGTATACGATTTGTTGCTATAACCTCCAAGATTGCTTTTCAAGTCAGCTCGTTCCCTGTCAAGTGAACCTGATACTTGCATGCTTTCTTCCCTTCCGTTACGATTGTAATTCATTGTTCCAAGAGAATTCCTATCGGGCTCTGATGAAGAATTATGCAAAAATATTTCAGCATTTCTTTTGGGCACTTCCACTGCATTAGAACCTTGATTTTGCTCCGCAAAATTATCTGTTTCAACTGAGATAGGAAGTGATGATGCTAACTCTTTGCTCGAAGGAACCAAAGATGCAGAAGCCTGATCTTTTCTAGAATTGCCACTCTTGGAAAGGCTTTTAACCCTGCTCAGTCAAAAGCTCAAATTACAATAGCTAGAAAAATATGAGCTGTAGTGTTTATGCTTTAAGCTACACAGGCAATACCTATCAGCATATCTCAAAGTATTAAGGGTATGTTCACAAGAACCAGCATTTGGGGAAATGCAAGAAATCATAACTGTCCTTGAATTGCCAACAAATGAATCACGAAGCACCTCGGTCAACTTGCTCCCCCTAAATGGAATATGAATTTGATCATTGTCTAGGGCACGGATGCATTCTTTTAAAGCCAAAAGGCTCTTGTTTATTTCTGCTCCCTCAATTCTGAAGTAGAATATCAAACAAAACACTAATTAAAATCATATAAAAGAGAGCCCAATGAAACAACTGATGTTAAAATTCTTGAATATACTTCATTCTTTTGGATGTCGCACATTGAAAGACAAATATTAAAGAGACCACAAATTTACGGACCTAGTTTGACGATCATTGTCTGTTGTATCAGCGCCCCGCTCGCTCCCAGCAAGATCAATAAAAGATATCTTTCCAACCACCTTGCCACCCTTTGATTCATTACTTTCCTTTTGTCTTCTGTTATCTTCTACTTCTCTATGCTTCTTAATTGCTAGTTGCAAAATAGCATGGGATCTTGATGATTCCTCATTAGCTCCTGTGGAACCCGTACTTCTTGCAGCATTACCTTTCTCAATAAATTCCTTAACCATCAGAACATCTGAGACCTCAAATTCCTGTAATCCCACAATACAAACTTGCTGTCTTCCATCTTCCCTCATGCAAAGTTTCCTGACAAATGTTGTCCAAATGGATTGCAACATTTAATATCATGATATAATACTAAACAAATTATTTAGAAACTGGAGACAAGGAAGATGTCAGAATACCTAATTTCAGATGGTGTAAGAAATTTATAAATTTGAAAGCAACTTTTGCTCCAAACAGAAGTATGCTATTTCGAAACTGAAAGGTAGTATAAATTTTTTTGGGCAATTTAATAATACTATCTCTAACAAAAATAAATCTTAATAAAACATTGTACCAGTCACTTATAAGACCAATATGGCATACTCCAGAATGTCACTAAAAAGATAAAATTATTAATTAAAATCAACTGTATAACTAAAAACAGTACAGAATATTGTTAGCATCTAAAAGTATATTTTGATAATTAACATCTTAACTTCTCTGAAGGATCATTAAGCTTTCAATACACAAAGATGTGACACATAAGAACAATATAATGAATAATATAATTCAAATTAAATAATGTCATCCTGGCAAGCACCACATGGAATGTGGAATGTGACAAACAAGCACGAAAATACATGTTATTTAACAGCAACAACTAGCACAAGACTACACGATATAAAAATAAAAATTCATAGACAAGTAAAAACCAAGTGAAGTCACACCATGGTATAACAGTCCAACCTTCTATCACAGAGAAGATCAAAAAGCTTTCCACCATATATCTCAAAATAACTAAGCCATAATTTGAACTTTTGATTGCGGTAAAATGGTTGATGTAACAGGCGAACAATGTCTTCTACAGCTCTGAGTGGCAGTGGTTGCATAGTATATGTCTTTCCACTACCTAAACAAAAAGTAAAAACAGGTGCAACAGTTAATCCAAAACACAGTATCAACTTTTGAAATTTTGCATATAAGGAAATGCCCATATTTCGTTAGAATAGGTGACAACCAAAATAAAAAAATACAGTCAGAATGATTTGTAAAAGAAGTAGCTCAGGCATAACATAAATGTGAAGAAGATGAACAAAGCTGAACTTTACTTCAGACATTAGGGATGTTTATGATAGTATTGTTTTATAACCAGTTCTGGACATAGCTTCAGCAGATAAGGCATAACTAAATTCATCCAGATAATTTTCTCCTTTGGTTTTTCAACTGAGCTGGTATCTCAAAGTTTCAGTTTAATATGAGCATTCTTAAAGAAATCTAAATTTTTTTACCAGTAACATGTGGCATAGATCGACTGAATCAACTATTCCAGACCAAATTTACAAGGCTAGGTGCTCAAATTTCTTAGCCTTAGGATAAATGAGAAGGTAACAATAATAATTCTGAACAAAAAACTTAATATAGCGAGCATCTTAAGTAAAATTAAAATTAAAACAGAATTACCAACAAATAGAATTGACATAAGTATACAAATTGCACATTGTTAATTAATAATTACAAAACAATCAAAAATTCATATATCATGTTTTGCAAGATGAACCTGTTTAACCATAAGAAAAGCAAGTAGTTTTTGCTCACTCAAAGATGGTCTGTATAAGTTAACCAGGATATCATAAGTAAAATTAAACCAGGATCACCAACAAAAAGAATTGACATAACAACCTGCATGATGTTAATTATAAAAAAGTGAAATATTCATATATCTTGTTTCGCAAGATGAACCTGTTTGACCATAAGCAAAGCAAGTAGCCTTTGTTCGCTCAAAGATGGTCGGTATAATAGGCTCAACAGTCACACGATAGACCTGCATGAATAATAAATATTTGATATTTGAGAACCATAACTGATGAAAGTAGTAGGAGATATATCTGAAATCATAGAAAAGTAGTTTAATTGCCGACCAATAGACATTACTAAAAAATTACAACAATGACAAACCTCATCATTAGAGACATGCTCATCCAGGACAGCATCAAAACAAAATTCATGTTTCTCCACATATGCAGTCAAATCGACCTGCCAAAATAAGATAAACAGGCATGAAATTTAGATCAACAAAGAACGACAAAGCCAACTTCAAATGACTATAAGCTTGATATGCTATTTGCCACATGTATATATTCAAATGTGCATCTAACAGAACAGGGATAAATAAGAGAAGTATGAAGCAAATAGCTTAGTTCTGACTAAAATAGATATCCATTAACAATTAATTGCTTTTTTCACAAAAGATAAGCAAATTTAAAGCCAGAATTTAAATCTCTGCCTGATATTCTTTTTAGTACATCAATACAATATCACTATTTTGGTGGGTATATCAAACCATTCCATCTGATATTTACTAAGATAATAAAAGACAAAAATGAAAAGTATTATACTGATAATGAGCTGCATGTTTGAATATCAGTTCTGATAAAACCAATAATCACTGTCCATACCAACCGGTATAGTTGATATCTGAAACCTTGATCTGAAGACATAATAATTGGTTAAAGATTTTATAGTAAACTACGTTTGACATTTGAGTGCTAATCAAAGGAAACCTCCAAAGAGCAAGATTTTATGAGATATCAACCATGAACAAGACAATGAAACCAATCGAACAACCAGAAAAGGTTAACCTATGTATGCAATAATAACTTGCAACGAAATGAATTGTTCTCCATGGCATCTGGTCGCATTCCATCTATAGGAGCAACACTACTTCAAATGTTGCCAGTTAAGTCAAAGAAGTTATCAACTTGGCTTATTTGTCAAGTTTTCAAATACTGAGCAAACCTTCCATCAACAAAGATGCCCTAACCAGTGATTTAAAAAGCGCAAGGCGCCAAAAGGTGCCAAGGTCCAAAAACGTCCGAGGCGCTAGGCGCTCGCCCGAGCAAAGCGAGACACTAAAATATAAAAATATATAATATAATTAATAAATATAATTATTTAAAATTTTAAATAAAAATATGCTATTAAATTAAGAAAATCTATTAACAGTATTGAAAATTAATCATTTCAAATAAACTTAATATTAACAGTATACTGTATACTGAGCCTGCTGACTGAGAAACGAGGAAGCAGCGGCGAGCGGCGGTAGCGACGAGCAACGGCAGCAGCAACGGTAGCGGGAAAGGGAACGGGAGCGACGAGCAGCGGGAGGCGCGAGCGGCGACAGCGACAGCGTTTGCGAGCAGCGGCAGCGGGAGCAAGAGCGACGAGCAGCGGGAGGCGCGAGCGGTGACAGAGGCAGCGTTTGCGAGCAGCGACAGCAGCAAGTGGCGACAACGGCAGCGTTTGCGAGCAGCGAGATCGGGATCGGGAGTGGCAGCAGCAGCGGGTTAGGGTTGGGTAAGGGTTATATCGGTTTAGTTGGTTTGATTGAACCAACTAACCAACCGAACCAGGACCGAACCAGACCTAAAATCCTGGTTCGGTCTCCTTGGTTTACCCAAGCACTCGCCCGAAGCACCCAGCGCCTGGGCTCGGGCGAGCGCCCAGGCGGCGCCTGTTTGAAGCGCGCCGCCTGGGAGATTAGCGAGGCGCTCGAGCCTCGCCTCGCCTCGCTCAAGTGCCTAGGCGAGCGCCCGAGCGCCTTTTTCAATCACTAGCCCTAACAAAGGTCTTTCATGCTGTAGCATGGGAGCGGGAGCATGCTGGCATATGTGTGGTATAATTTCAAGTAATGATGGTATAGGCACAGCATAGTTACATGCTATGCTGATCAGCATGCTCTATATGAACAACTGCAAGCTAATCATATTTCTAGCCATGAATCAAACCCACAAGTGTCAGCGTGACATTACAATTCCATTTCTACAGGCTAGACAAGCATTATGTGAAACTAGAGCCATCCATTAAAACTAAATCACTCAATTACTTGCAATTAGCAATGTATGAAGAGTGCAAACGCACGAAATTGGTTTCAAAAAGGTTTTAGTGATCAAGAAATTTAGAATTCAACAAAAGAAGTTTATGCTCTTTTTTCAAAATACCTGTTCAGAAATAAATTAAAACCATCGAAAAAAGTGGCCTCCTTGTCCATATTGATATCCTAACCATCAAACTCAGATATAGCTAAATTAGTTAATCTTAAGTTATTTTAATTCTTTTACCAATCATATTTTTCTTGTTTACATCGAGGATTGCCATTTCATGGCACAGAAGGATGTCAACATCGTTTGAGCTGGTTTGCATGCATGTATACTGGTCAATACAAGTCAAATTTTAGTGTAAACCTTGTTTAGCACCTTTGAAACAGATCCTTGTGACATGTGCTGCTTCTGTTTAGGCATGATTTGTCATGACTTGTCCTTATATGCACCACTAAGAAATGTGCCATTAGTGTAAAACAGAAAGAATCCTTATGCCACCTGATCACCAAAAGCATTTTACTATACAGGGTCTTCAAAGGTTTATCAAAGCACAGAACACCATTAATGAAGCATTCATGAATAAGGTAACGGTTGAGAAAAACACTAATTGCTGCTCTACTCCAGCACCCTAAAAGGCGCAGCCTTCAAAACGCTTGTTGTGTCTATGATTGTATCATGTCTAAGTCAATAACCAGCAGTTGTCAGATACCTCCGAACACCACAGATACTTCACAATATATTAGGACAATTACATCATCTCCACTTACGTTAATTATGTTATGCAAGATTTATCTATGTATGATTCATCTATATATGATTCAAGGCATGTCCCAATTTGTAATTAACTGAAATCTATCACTTCTTAAAGTTTCTTATTTGCCTTTGAAGCATACATTTGCAGTTTATGTGAATGGTTGTTATGATTATTATGAATAACATAAATGATGTTCACAGATTATTCAAATTAAACAAACTATAAACATAAAAATATATAATTATATATATATGAATTAAATGTCATGTACATATCATATAGATGTGCTTCCTAAAGTTTTTTATTTGCCTTTGAACCATACATTTGCAATTTACATGAATTGTTGTTATGATTACTATGAATAACACAGATGGTGTTCACAGGTTATCCAAATTAAACAAAGTGCAAAAAAGAAAAAGATATGAATTAGATATGTATACATACTATGTCATTTCCTAATTTTATGGAAGCCATATCAGTGTGTATCTCCATGCTTCATCTCAGTTAGTATCTTAAATATACAAATACAACAACCAATAATAGCCCAACCCAATTATTTAGGGTGGGATGCTTGGATCTTTTCCAAACATTTTGTTTAGGATGATACACTAAACAAACTAATAGCAGCCCAATTCCTTATTGTTGTTTCTAATAGAGTTTAGGTCTCCATTTACCTCTTCTCAAAGCATTAATCCTAATCCACTCACCTTTGACAAAGCATCTATATTTTGTTTAAATATGCTCATATCATCTTGGATTTTTTTTTTGTTTTATCTTGTATCAGAGGCCTTCACCTAGTTGTACACAGAATTCTTACACCTACCTGCACGTAAAATTTCTTAGTCTTTTCTAGCAATCCCATACATACATCTCAGCAACACTTATCTTTTGCACATGTTAAATAATTGCTCAACCTTCCTACCCATGAAGCATAGCTCATCTTACAACTGTCACATAAACTTGCCTTTTTATCTAAAACTGATAACCATCTTTCTTTAACACTGTTAATATTGTCAACATCATTTTCTCTTCCTTCCAAATAATATATGCAAGACACTTGAAGTTTCTATTGCTAGAAACTTCTCATCAATCTATTTCAACTATAGACTCAATAATTTTTTAAATTGTTAAAATTATGTATTTGGTTCAAGACCTACTTAGTCTAGAAGTCCTAGCTCCTATCTTTGTCAAAATAGATCTTAAAGAACTGCTAAAACAGATCTCTCATAAACAATCCACTGAAAGGAAAAGACGGGGCAATTTATAAACTACCGCAGCTAAATGAAACCACATTAAGAAAACTGTGCCTAGAGAATGAAAGCCTGACAGATATAGATAGTTATCTACAAAAACAGACATTTAAATTGACTCATTTTTTGTCTAAAACTCAGTTGACCTTGTGATCTTCAGAATACCTGATAAATCAACACTCTGAACCTAATAATAAACCTGTAAGATGATCCCAACTTCACTCAGAGAATTACCTTCTTGGACATAAAACTAAATTTCTTTAGGTGTTGAACTATTATGGCAAAAAGCCTCTAAAATGATTAACAAGAGAATCTTGGTTTTCATTTGAGTCTTTCTTTTATTTACAACATGAGACACCATTTATAGAAGTTATACAATGTCACACCTGTAAATTCCATTGATCAGCCTCTCAAGATGTTATCCAAGAAGATTCCATAATGCCAAGAATGTTGTTTCGCCTGGGCCAGTATGAAACAGATGGTATGTACCGGTCAAGGTGTTAACTAATACGCTGACCACCCCTGATTCAAACAGTCCGACCCGACCATATAAAAGAAATAAGAACCTTCCCTAATCGCATCTGATTGTGCTCGTGCGGGACCAATCGCAAGATCTTTTGTGGTCCACAGTTGTCGCCTACCCGATACATGCCTATTCTCCTCTTCCTCCCTCCTCCTCTACCTCCACTACCTCCTCCTCCTTCCTTTTCCTCCTTCCCCCTGTTCCTCCACTGCCTCCCTTTTTTTCTTCCTCATCCTTCCTCCTTCCTCCCTCCTCTTCCTCCATCACCATATATTCCTTTATCTTCCTCTTTGGGTCACTAGTACATACCAGTACACCAGGTCAATACAATAGTACCAACTGGTACATAGTACATAACGGAGGGACAGATATAGGTCTGATCCTTGAAATGTCATTCCTTGGTTTAAACTACCTAACATGATTTGACAATGCCAACAAAGATAGTGGAAAAAGAACCTCCTCTTATGCTACTCTGTCCAACTTTGTAAGATTCTTCTATCATGTCATAGGCACATGTTTCCCTCAATTTTAAGTTCATCATGAATTTATAAAGAATGAAACTCAGATCAATGTTCATCACCTTATTGTAAAACATAAAAGCTGAATTCTCTTTTCTGGTTGTAAAATTAAATTTTTAATGTGTTTGTACCTTTCTTCAAAATCATCAAGATCAAACATCAGAAATTTGCATGAGGTTAATAAACTGCATTAACCACATAAAGAAATCTCCAACATTAAATATAGAAGACCAGACAAGGGTGACTTTATGAGTATTTCTATGGCAGCACAAGTTTTTTCTTCATCAAAGTTAACAAAATGATAGAAGAAAAATCCTAACACCCACATGTTGTCTGTGTTACTAGTTCAGATCCTTTGTAAAAAGGACAAGATGTCAAAGATAATTATGAACTTATGAAAATAAAGCCCCATCCCCTTTGCTTAGCTTTAAAAAGATTCAGCAAACATACTTTCTTCGCTGACAAAAAAATAATTGGCATTTAATATTGAAAAAAGGGTAAAGACAAGTATCATAGGTTATGCATATAAAAAAAGAGAAGCTGCATGCCATATCAATGGATGGGTACACCAAATGTTTATATTTAACTGACATAAACACAAATGCCAATCAAGTACAATTACCATCAACAAGAACATAACCAAGACTGGAATTGCACACAAAAGCTTTACAATAAAAGCATGCACAGTAATCATTAAAAATAAGGTCCACAGCAACTAATTCAAATTTTAATGGTAAAGAAAAACAATTGGAACCAGATCATCATATTTTCTGCAGATATTACAATACCTTTAGCTTTGGCTCATGGACAGTTAAACATGCATTATCATTTACAGTGACAATGTCATCCTCTTTTCGCGATTTCTCCTTTTTGTTCAGAGGTCTTTTACGTACCTAAAACGAACGATGAGAAATGGGGAAAGAAAAATTAACCAGACATCTAATGCAGCATAAATATTTATAAGCAAGCAAACAATTTGGCATACAGTATAGAATACAATCTTCATTCAACCATCCAAATTTAAGCAGTCTTGGCCGAAAAGGAAGAAAGAAAACAAAGTACCATCATCAATGCATCCTTGTTGCCACCAAGTTGATGGAAAAATCATCAGGAAGTTGATTTGTAACTTTCTGGATGATATTTCTGTGAAAGAGCTCTACATAACTTAATATATGGGAATGTTCTACTTCTCAAATTAACAAAACTTTTTCCTTCATCTATAACTGGTTTCACAGTGCATAAAATCTTGACCATTTGAAAGTGTTGCCTTCTGTCCTTCAGGTATTAACCATCCTTACTCTTTCTTGAGTTTGATCGATCATTTTTCACTATGATAAATGGCTTGTGGAACTAATATCATATCACTTCTTGATGGTTTCATTGACCAGAACTAAAAGTTCTATCATCACTAGATGTAATTTTTCATTTTCATAGGGACATGCCACAACAACCTTGATGTTCAGAAATTCTACATCACCAACAGTGACTACAAATATTACATCATAAAACAGTTAAAAAATTTAAATGACTTAATAAACTGACACAATCACGTAATCTGAATTATCCAAGTGCTCTTGTGAATCAACACAAAAGGGTCACTAGTAACTCTGCCAAATATATTCTTTTCTTAAGCCAACACATAAATTTAACTCTTGATACTTGTAGTTCTTTAGTTATGGCAGACCTGGACAAGTTACCTCCAAGTTAATGATTACAGACTCAGACAGCAGGTGAATGTTCTCTATTAATAATCATGTAAGGATGTTAACAACTTATGCTGCATGTCATTGTTTAATATACCAACACAAGCACAATATGGTAACTAGGGATATGCGTTCCCTATTTCTTGTCAGTAAATTTTCAAATTCACTTACTCACATACCATTGACTTTCGCATATAGGTGTCCACTTTGGATATTAAGTATGACAAACTTCCATTAAGTTCTCTATTTGCTTTTTAATTCGTTAAACTCATATTCAACATCACTTGGAATAGAGATGAAAATGTCCAGGGCAGATTGGATTCTTTGAACTAGATGCATATACTAAAAGAAAACTTTCAACCTAGTGTGGGAAATAAAGTAACCCCCAACAAAAAAACTGACACATGGGCTCCCAGATCATGGAGGATCCCAACATAGTAAACTTCATTGCAACCTGACCAGCTCATATGCCACATCATCACCATATCAAAATGGAAAATATCCCCCCAGTGGCCGGATATGGGAAATCTTCCCTACTGATCCATTAGGGTTCTGACATTATAAAAGGGGCTTCCTCATAGAAGAATAGGACAAACTTTTCCCTCTTTACTTTTTCACTTACTTTCTCCAATTCGTCCTAGTTTGAATAAGCTATAATTGGTGTGACCAGTGATTTAAAATGCGCTAGGCGCCAAAAGGCGCCAAGGTCCAAAAACGCCCGAGGCGCTAGGCGCTCGCCCAGGCGCTCACCCGAGCGAAGCGAGGCGCTAAAATATAAAAATATATAATATAATTAATATAATTATTTAAATAAAAATATATTATTAAATTAAGAAAATCGAGTACACAATCACAATGTCATATTAATAAAAAGTCTCAAAAATCAAAACAATAAAATTTTATATCAAATCTATTGAGTTGCTTTGTACACTTGTCATTTATTCTGAAACCTAACAATAATTTTAAATAAAAAAATTAATAGTATTAAAATGAAAATAATATATTATTAATCTAATAAATAAAAAATATTATTATTAGTATACAGTTAGTAATATATTATTAATATACTGTTAACAGTATAGTGAGAAAAGTGTGAGAAGACCGAGGCTACTAAGACAACGACAGTGGTAGCGAGAGCGGGAGTAGCGAGCGATAGCGGGAGTGGGAGTTGCGAGCGGTGAGCGACGACAACAACGATGAGCGACGATTGTGGCAGCGGCGAGTAGCGACAATGGCAGCAGCAGCAGAGAGCAACGACAGCGGAGAAGAAATCTCGACGACAAATCGCGAGTGTTAGGGTTGGGGAAGTCGGGGAAATCGTGTGAGGGAGCCTATCGGTGATTTAGTTGGTCCGATTGAACCAACTAAAGCACCGGAGACCGAACAAGACGTAAAACATTGATTCGGTCGCCTGGTTTAACCCGGGCGCTCGCCCGAAGCGCCCGACACCTAGGCTCGGGCGAGCGCCTAGGCGGCACCTCATTGAAGCGCGGTGCTTGGACATGAAGCGTGGCGCTCATGCCTCGCCTCGCCTCGCCCGAGCGCCTAGGCGAGCGCCCGAGCGCCTATTGAAATCACTGGGTGTGACTTGCAAGGTTTAAGTCAGATTTCACCCTAGTTTGAATAACTATAGATAGGCTATAACTCTTGCAGTATTTTGCTCCATTCTCACAACAGAGAAGAAGAAAAGAGACTTTTAACTTCTGCAAAAAAAAAAAACAGAAAGTTATATATTTAAAAAAACAAAAGATAAATAAGCAACACCTGCACAAAACAGTTCCACCCAATCTATGTTGCTTTTAGTTATAATATGCATTTCAATAACTCATACAATTCTATTTCATCAAGCATTTCAGATATGGGTCTCAAAAGCTAGAATCGTGAATCACAATTTTTATTATGGAATCCAATTTATTTCAAACAAGATGTACTAGAATGAAACTGTTATCCAAGCATATTGACTCTTTGGCGTTTACTTTCCAAGCTAAAAAATAAATTTACTGAAAACCTGTTGACAACATTTTGATTTAAAACTGCAGTTAGGTAGCATAGAACATCACATCTTTAGAATGCACCACCAGATTTTTCAAACATACCACTACTTTGATCTTGGCAACATTGCTCTCTTTGGTACTAATCTCTTTTTCATTATCCACTGGCCTCATATTGCCCTCTGCTCGCACTTGTTGCTTAGTAGATGTCACATCATAGTCATCATCAAATCCCCTGGTAGGAAAGAATGGTGACGGCTCAAATGGTTCTGAAAATACATGCTGCAAACAGGGGACAAGAACATAGTCCTTTATTAATTTCAAAAAATAACAACAATTACAGATAGTCATCATTTGAAGGCACCAATTAATATCATTCTTTACAGTGATTGCAAACAAAGCTAATTTCCTAAATTTTCTCACTCAGATTCCAAAGGAAAATTCTGTACTAAAATAAATCATGGAGCACCCTAAGAAACTAAAAATAAATCTCATGGATATGTATAATTCCATGAATGTTATCTTTGTACATGTATGAAAATATATTAACTATTAAAAACCACTGTGTTCTCTTTGCTTTCTTCTCATTCATTTTATGTTAAGCTCAAACAAGGTTCACAGCTCATGTAAAATTGTAAATATTGTTCTACTTAAAAAATTAATCCAAGAATGGTATTTCTCATAATACCACCTTCGATATCAATATCAAGCCATTAGTAAAAAGAGCATGGCTTGTCTATTTATGGTAACTGATATTTGTCCCATAAACATCAATAATCCACAAAAACTTGCTCAGCATAACAGAATAAAGCAGAAGGTTATGTGTTCATACTTTTGACAGCAAAATAAAGAGCATCCTCCATTCTATGGAACAAATGTTCATATAACCATGAAAAATCTTGCAAGCAGGATTTTTCATGGTCAGTCAATGTCAAGCGGGATTCCAGCATAGCATGGTAGGTTGGAGGGCTTGCAAGACTCCTATTCTGACTAGGATTGCATCAAACAAGGGAAAAGAGAGGGATAATAATCAAAAAATGTCCTTCCCCTAAACCTTGTTCAGCACTCAAATGTGTTGTCCATACAATCAATAAATGGGTCTCAGGAACCATCTGGAATGATATTTCTAAGCCCAGAATAGCAAATCAGTCTGTGGGTTACTTTAGTTATTGAATTTTTTTCTTAATTTAATTAGGGCTTAGCTAGTAAAAATTCAACAAAGAAATTTGAGCTCAACAGGATGTCCAGACTTCTATCACAATTTCTATTATATATTTTTATTGTTGTCCAGCAATAATATTAGTCTAGTTGAGAAGATTTGGTCGTGATAGCTTTTGGAGTCTCTCATTTCCTTTGAATCGAAGCAGTGCTCGCCAAAGGCAGCACTGTAACAAAAATGCAGCGGCATGTATTGCCTGACAACTGTATATAACTATAATTTGGATCTAAAGGCTTTATTCTATCATCAAATTAGATAAAATCTGAAAATCTATGGCATGTGCATTTGACTAATTATGTAAAATCATCAATTATGCCCAACACATAGGAAAACACTTGTAAAAAGAGTTATTACCATGAGGATTACAAGCTAAAGCAAGGTGACGAGGAAAAAGAGAATGACAAATCCAGTTCCAATGTGTAAATATCATTACATAATCATAATCAAGTTAAAAAAAAAGAAAGAAAATGAAGGTTAATTACATGCAAGTAAACGATAATCATGACCAAAGGAGGGAGAGTTTGACAAATGTGAGAAAAGCAATCAGAACATTATCGAGGCATTAGTGTTACAAGGAACGTGTCCAACAGATACTGAATGAAATGTAGTATATTAAGCCAAAAATTTAGAGATAAAAGTAGCAAATCATAAAATATTCCTAAAACAGGAGTAGTATATTGTTGCCAAATAACTTGTACTTATGCAAAAGGGTTGGGCAGGGACATGCAAGGTATGCAAAGACGTAGAGTAAGTTGGTAGTTGAATGCTAAAAACAGACCACACGATGAGTAACAAGAGCAACATCATTCAAGGTGTTTCATGATATGATGCTTTGCTGAAGGCTAAAAACGCAAAAAATGGTGGGATCAGGGAATCATTCTCGAACATTCAAAGTCGTGGGATTCTATCATCAGTTATCCTTGTATATTTAATATCATAATCACCATTGACTTGAAGAGGCAAGACACTATCACCAATATTTATCACATTCCAGTACTAATCTTAAACAAACCCATGGGGAACCGGCATAGGTTATAAATGTACATGAGGAGGAAAACCAGCAGTCCTGTATACCCCCAAAATAATAGCATTTGGATACATACAGGCTGTCGATGATTACCTCTGAGAGAAGCTCAGTGTCATCCATAGCATGAAGATCCAAAAGCCCAGCTCCAAATTCCCCTCTGAGTTCAGGTGAATAGAAGCCATCAGCTGCGGTCATCGTACCCAGACTTTGTGCTGTTGGAGTGTATGGTTCAGAAACAGATTCCCCATTGAAGTTAAGATTCCTCAAAAGCCTAAGGAGTTTCTGCTTCTCCTCCACCGACTGAGGTCCATATCCCTGCCAATACATCTCTCAAACATTTAACTAACAAATTATTTAAAAGAACATTTAGGCCTTATTTTTAGTATATAACCTACGAAATTTTCAGCAAAATCTTTTATTCGTGGTACTTGAAGATTAAATGCTCAAAGGGACACTGGCAGGCAAAGAAGTTATCACATCTGATGCCGCCTTTGGGGTCCATGCTATAATGATCGCATTCGAAGCAGCGCACAAGGAGAAAATACACGAGAGATTCAAAATGCACTATAAAGATTAAAGAGAGAGAAACATTTTTAGTCCTTTCATTATACAAGATGTACCAAAGATCAGGAAACGGTCGGTTACCTGCATGAGGAGATTGGGGAGGAGGCGGTTTTCAGAAGACGCCATGGGCGAGGCCAGGTGCTGGAGCCCGGCGGATTGGAGCCACCGCGCCATGACGGCATCCCCGGCGTCCCCACCGGCCGCCGCCGCCGCCGCCGCGGCGGTGCCGGCGCCGCCCTGTTGCACCTGGCCACCCATGTGGCGCTGCGCCCTGCGTTGGGGCGCCAACTTTCCGCAGCCCTGGTGCCCGCCGACGCCGATCTACAAGATGCCAAGACCCGCCGCACCTCCAGATCGAGATCGGGAAGGGGGCTCACGGAAACATATATGCCGAGATCTACCGCAACTCCAGGGCGAGATCGGGAAGATCCGATCGCGACCGGCGGAGAAGCGAAAGGGATCGAGGAATCGGGTTCTCGTTGGATGTAGCGGCCGATCCGGTTGGGATCTGGGGCAATGGGGCTGGGATCGGGTGGAGCCGGGAACCCTAATCTTAGTGCGGCGAGAGTCGATGGATGGGGGCGATCGATGGATCGATCGCCGATGGGATTGGAACGGGGAGATGCGAAGGTTTCTTGCTCCGAACGGGAGATGGGGAAAAGGAGAATGGGTGAGAGACGGAGAGAGAAGGGGTCCGACGAGATAGAAAGAACGAGTGTCGTCGCCGAACCGAACCCAATGAATTTATTAGACTCATGTGCCATGTAACAGAGGCGGTCAGGAGACTAATAGAAGGCGATTTGTCTTCGACAGTGGCTGTGTGATTATTTTTATTTTCTTTCTTTTTTCCTTTCTTTTGGCAAAATTATATATATATATAAATGATTATTATATTTATCTTTTAAATGTAAATTTAAAATTTATATTTTTATAAACTAAAAAATATGATTACCTTTGAACTGATTATTTAATAATATGAAGAGATAGACGAATATAACATTAATAGAGTAAAAAAATCAAATGGTCAAAATTAAGAGTTTGAAGTTTAGAAATAGGAGAAAAACAGTTTTATTTATAAATAATTAGGTATAGTTTCGATAAATATATAATGTGAAATACTTAAATATGTTGTTATAATATGTTAAATAATTAGTATTAATGTTGTAAAGAAAAACAAAGAAACACAAAGAAAGGATTTTACTATAAATTATAAGTACATATTCAATATATTCTTAATTTACCTGTAGATAAATAATATCTTGTAGATAGCATGTAAAGTATCATTCGAAACTCAATTGTAATTAAAGAATAATAAAAATGTTATGGATTGTTTCTTATTTTATGAAGGATTATAATGAGATCTAAAGGTATTTTAGGTACTGTTCATATTTTTTTTATGAAGGATCTTATGAGGCTTAAATGATTTAAAGATTCATTACAGGAACATTAAGAATATTATAAATATTTTATACTACATATTTCAATATTTGAAATAATAGATAAGGATAAATTATTTTTTTTCTTGGAAAAAAGAAAAAAGGTGTAGAAATTAAGAAGAGTAAATGTTTATTATATTTAATTAGATCTAATTGCTGCCTATTGAAGCTTTATATATTTTTTTTCTTTGTGTCATGTAATCAAATAAAACAGCAATTAATCAATTATTATGGTTCATTTAACTTGTAATAATTATATAGCAATTGAGTCCAATGTTTGGATCAATATTTGAGCTATGAGATCTAACCTATAAATGGCCCTAATTCCTCATAATACAATGTATTTTTTTATATTTTATTTTCATTTTCATTATATTAATATATCATTAGTTTTATTTATAGCAAATAAAAATCATCCGGTGCAAATTACACCTGTTTTTGTGTGCAAATCAATATACACTTTGCCCACCTACTTCATCAATATCATGTCAATTTGCAGTACTGTCATGTGATGATGTTTGAATAGAACAAGAAAAGGAAAAAAAAAAAGTGCTACAATAAACAATAAACAATCAACTAAATCCCCTTTCTTTTTGAACAAATTTGACATGATATACATGTATATTTTAAATAAATTATTTTAATATTTATCCCTCTAATATTAATTTTAATATATATGTATATATATAATTGTACTCCAATTAGCTAATCATTACTAACAAATAATTTAAACTCTAATTACCATCGATATAATTTTAATGTAAATGATAAAATAACTATAAAGACATACAAATGGTCGGATCTATCGATCATTTAGAATAGATTTGATTTTGAAAATATTATCTTCTTATAAAAATAATTGATTAATTTAAAAAATATTAATTTAGTGATATGGCATGATCCAAACATTAATTACTATGAGTTATATGTTATATTTTCCTACCCAATCACATAATACGATCACATCAATAATCATTTATTTGATGCTCGATCACATGAGACTTGGATTGGCCTCGTCTATAATAATTTTAAAAACTCATTTTAATATAAGATTACGAGGGATGCTTTAGATATTTAAAGATCTTTTGATATGTGTTCCCGAGAGAAATATATATGCATAATATTATTATTTAATGGGATATATATATATATATATATTATGTTTGTAATGGCACATACATTATTTCCAATCTTTGAATTGATGTGTTTGTAAAACCATCATCTTTTCTTTTAACACTAAATTATGTGATATATGAAGCCATGTGAAGGCATTAAAAGAGAGGCAAACAACAACATCAAAATTCACGGAACACAAATGAAAAAGTATTTGGGGTTGGTGAGAGGATTCCTACACCACCATGCAATCAAAGAGATGATTGGATTAATTATGAGAGACATAATTACTATAAAAAATTAAATATAATTATTCGTAACTAATTTAAGTCAAATATATAAATGTTAAATACATACAATATCCTTAATATTATATTTTTATAATAATTAAAAAAAATATGTATATGAAGAAAACATTGATAGAGGGATTAGATGATGAATCTATATGGCTAGCATTTACAAAATGAAAAGAACACTTTGGTTCTTCTGATTCATTAGCAAAGACAACAGAATTTGATGGGATGCGACTGACATAAATAACAAAAAACCTTTGAAAATTAATTCACAATTATCATCGATAATAGCTCTTAGTTACCATGAAAACTCAATGGTAGCTATTTTAATTTGTTTTTAGGATGTATCTTTTTAATTTTTTTTGGCAAAAAGAAAAAAGAATTTAGTAAGATTTAGTGGTCTATAGAAAAAGGATTTAAGGAAGAAACAAAGCTTTGTAATCATGTTTAGTTTGAAAAGGATGTCTTCAAAGGGAGTTCAAACCTAAGTGGACACCCAACAAACGCTTGGAATGAATGCAACACTTGGTGATGTAAAGCTTTCACTCCCAACACTTTTACTTCGGTGGAAAGCTCCAAAGGTGTTGCCTGCCACATTAATAGATGTTGATTAGGTTACAAATCCCATCCATTAGCCATTGACATGATTGCAATGTTGAAGTCACATTGTAATTAATCCAAACCTATTTCAATTGTTTCTAGTAATCCTCGAATTAATTTTGAACATTGTAATAATAATCATGTTTTTTTCACATCAAATCAACGTGATCGATTTAGACGATGTTCGAATATCTATTAATAAGATAAAAGATGTATCGAATAAAAAAAAAAAAGGTATCGGAGACATATTTGATTTCGAATAAAAATTATGTGTTTTTGACATCAAATTAATATGATCGATTTAGACAATGTTAAAAGTATCCATTAATAAGATAAAAAATGGATGGAATAGAAAAATTAGTATATGACGTAGGTTCGAATTCGAATAAAAAATAATAAAATTATTCTTTTAAGACTATGATAATTTAAGGTTTGTAGACATCTCTCTAACTACATAAATAATAATTTTTTAATTAATCTTTTTGAAATTATATATGAACTATACAAACCTCGTATCGTCGTATGTCATGATATATTTTTTTTTTTGTACGAGTAAGGTTATATGATAATTATTTCCAGATTATCGAGTTACCCTTTAAAAAAAGTGACTACATTATTATTCTCTTTGGAATTACATGGAAGATTGAAATCAAATCATTTAGGGAACACATAAACAAATAAACACATCCCAATGAGGAGATCGAGAGTATTACCAGCCGACATGATGGGCACTTTGCTCCAAAATCTGCACATCTCAAGCTCATCAGGAACAGTGATGGATGGAGCAAAAAACAGCAACTGTGATAGCAGATGTGTCCACATGCATCAGAAACAACATCCAGTAGAGATTCCTGCAACATGTCCACTATGATTGCAATATGAAGGTTTAAGTTACTTTTGTGATGAGTTATTGTTTACTTGGGAAGTATCTTAGCTTCTAAAAGGTTCAAACTACTTCATAGATTAGCACATCCATTATAAGTATGGATTCACTTAAGAAAAAGTAGGAAGAGAAATCCTTGATGGATTAGAATTTGTTGCTCTAAATATTTCATGTATTTTTAATTTTCGATGAAGAAGTAAGATACGAGGAAATACTTCCAATACTCTTACATTTCTCTTTACTAGATTTAGAAATACTGAAAGAAAAGATATACGAGGAGATTGGTTCATATTATGAAAATTTTGATTTTTTTTCTATGGACATATGTAACAAATGTCAAGCCACTTAGTTGATCTTCTAATATGTTTCTTAATTAATTTTATGATTATTAATGAGGCGGCCAAAGGATATTGACAATTAAAAAAACACGATATCATGACAATGGTTGCTTGCTAACATTCATACAGTTTTTTTATAGGAACTTAGAGAATACAAAACTAGGCTTTGAATGCTAAGACGATCATCAAATCAAATTTTCGACACTGAAAGTCATTTTGATTTTGAATCCTTGCACACACCGAGAATTTTTTAATAACATGAATCTTTTTTTTGAATTTTTTTTATAATAAAAAAAAATACGTTCGTCGTCGTGAGATCTGTCCGACACATCGGTACATCATTGGGCAAACTACTGGTATCTGTCTATCAAATCACACAACATAAAATGTATATTATTGGGATGATAAGTATATATAATTTTGATATCTGTCCAACGAGAAATATATTATCGTTACAAAGGCATATTTCCATCTCGATTTGGTGATGAGATGACCGACGACTTCGTCTGGTCGTATGGAGTGAGCCGGAATCGAACCGTGTTGCTTTAAGATTGGTGCTGCTAAGCAGGCCTTCCGAGCCGTGTATGGTCCACGACAAAAGCCCAACAATCGAAAGCCCAGCTCACTCGTCGCTTTCCTCCCTCGCCTTCTGGCCCGTCAAAACCCTAGGTGTAGGATCGATCGGTTCGGTTCCGAGGTTCTCTCCTCCTCGATGCCGTCCTCGGATGACGAAGTCGATCGGATCCCTTTGAGTGCGCGGCCGGAGTGGTCGGACGTGAGGCCCGTCCCGCAGGACGATGGCCCCAACCCGGTCGCGCCCATCGCTTATCGCGATGACTTCCGGGAGACCATGGACTACTTCCGCGCCGTGTATCTCGCTGACGAACGGAGCCGCCGCGCCCTCGACCTCACCACCGAGGCCATCGGCATGAACCCTGGCAACTACACCGTGAGCTTTTGTTCTTTCCCCTCGTAATCTCAGTTGTCCTGAGATCGATAGATACTGGGGAAAAGTCTTCCGAAGATGTATTTTTCTTGTTAAGAGGGAAAATCCAGAAGCTTTTGGTGGAAACCTTTATACAAGTTCATTTAGTTAAACAAAGGCCTTTCTTTTTTAGCAAGGAAGATGGTGGATGGATCTGCCGAACCGATCTTGAATCACATGCATCTCATTCTATTTAACGTTGATTTCTGAGAAAAGACTCACCATGTTATTTAGTGCCTTAGGTAGCTGCTTGAGCTGAAGTCGGAGTGATATTTCTTTTGCGGAGGCAGATTTAATGTGGTTCAGAGGCTCTAGTTTTGTGAAGAGATTTCCTCAAAAGTTCGTACATCAATTGTGGTGCAAAGATAGAAAAAGAAGCAACTGAACTTGTGTTCTTTTCTTTTGTGCAAGTAGGATCCGTTATAGCATCACCTTGGATAGCATACCTAAAATTGGATTTAGTGTGGACAACTATCTGTTGATATGCAACTTACGGATCATTTTTTGTTAAATTGAGAATTATTGGTATTATTGGCTTCTTTGGTAATTCTGAATTTCTGATACTGCTGTTCATGCCATTAATTTGATTTTGCACCATGATCAAGGAAAATTGAGATCTAATTTCCTAATATGCTTATTCAGGCTTTAGTTATCTCCTATCTTCTTGTTTTTCTGGATTACACATCATCTAGACTTTCTTTTCATGCTAGAGGGCATTACTCAAATTCATTATATTGCATTTTTACGGATACAAACATAAAGTGAGACCTTTCCTAATGATCTGTGCGCTATATTACTGTATTATCCACAGAAGTTTGTTTCTGTAGTGTTAGCTGTTTATGCTTTAGGTCATGCATCCACTAAGTTATGCAGTTAAGTACTTAAGTTACTATTTGTCATGTTTGTACATTACAGTCTGGGGCATATCTCACTTTTTAACATGTTTCTTGAATATTAAGAACTATTTATTTTGCTGCCTTTATTTTGGTTTCTCTCTTTTTCTTCGCTGTTTATGCTGGATCTTCTTATTTGATATCAAATAAAACAATGCAAATAGGTCTGGCACTTCAGACGCGTTGTGCTCGAGTCATTAAATGCAGATTTACATGAGGAAAGGGATTTTCTAGACCGAATGACTATGCGCAACGCCAAAAATTACCAGATCTGGTGAGTGTTCACATCATAAGCCTATTATTCTGGTATCAAGAAAAACATTCATCCATCTTGATAGATTTAGTTTTTGGCACATATTCTCTTAATGTCTCATAAGATTTCACTTGGCTATATATATATTTTTAATTTTTACACTGTTCTAAAAAGAAGTAATGGCAGTTCATCTGGGAGAATTAGCTTGCAACTTGTATGCTAATGATTATATATGTCATGTAGGCACCACAGGCGGTGGCTTGCTGAGAAATTGGGCCCAGAGGTTGCAAATAAGGAACTTGAATTTTCTAAAAATATACTTGATCTAGATGCTAAAAATTATCATGCCTGGTCTCATAGGCAGGTAATTTAACTACTTTCTCTTCCCCTCTCTTTTTCTTGATGTACTTTTGAGTACTGGAATGTGTTGAATTTATACTATCTTAATTTACTCAACATCTAAATCAAAACCAAGTCGAAAGGCTGATCAAGGGGTCTCAAACCTAGAATATCCTGAATTGTGCTCACTGAGAATGTACTTTATTTTTGTACAAGCTGATTTGATCCTTCAAACGCAGGTGATGAAGGATGACCTCTGTCAATGTTTATCCAATACTAATGTTGGACCTTGTTATTCTCTTCCAATGCAGTGGGTGCTTCAGTCATTAGGTGGCTGGGAAAACGAGCTTGGCTACTGCTGCATGCTTCTTGAAGATGACATTTTCAACAATTCAGCATGGAATCAGGTTGACTGCTACAGGGTCCAGTTATTATACGTAGCTATTTTAGATCTGTTCAGCTATTGCTTTATGCCATACTTTTCTCTTGATCTGTATATTATTAATCTTGAGAATGGCTTAGTTGACATAACTATTTGCATTTCTTATAGAAATCATTAGATTTAAGCCAGTAAATTGAAATTTAGTGCCTTCTGTTTGTTAGAAAATTTCTTATCTTAAACATAGAATAGACTATTTGATAACATTATTTTGACATGCTTTAGTTTAGTGTTCGGGAGACATTCCTGTTACCTTATAAGTACCCAAGGTACTTGTATTTTTCAATTCGTGCTGTATAAAACCTACTCCAAATAATGGGAGCTTGTCGATTGAGCTGGTGTCCCTTAGTTTGACAAGTAGTCTTTCCTTTGTAAGTCTGATTGATGAAACCTGGTGATTTTGAAAGAGTAAAATGGAGATTCAAGCAGGAGATCACAACATTGAGCTGTAAAATTTATGGACTACAACCACCATAAATCTCAAAATTTGTCAACTAATGAACTTGCATGACCATACTGCTAGCCTGAAAATTCTTTAGCTTGTAATTTGAGTTCTATGGTATGCACCATCTTCCTAAGATCATCACTTTATTATGGAGCAAATTTGCACCTCAAAGAATCTAGTAAACCTAAAAACCAATTGCTATCGAGCCTTGGTCAGATAGGTAAAGCTTGGTTCTTACCCTTCTGATTAGTATTAAAACGTGGGACATGTGCATGTGAATCATGCTTGTTAGTTTGTGCGTGCTCTGGCACTGACCGACCTTTTTACCTTTTTTTTTGTGGTAGCAGTTTTTTTTCCATTGATGTTAGAATCATTAAACAGCTTTAGTCTTTAGAAGGTTGTTTGCCTTTTGCTACGTATCACATATCATAAGGCACAAATTCTCATTTAACTCATTCATTATCCAATTGTATGTTCTGTTGGCAAGTATTTTCCTGAAAGTGCTAATGCCCAGTGTTTTGCTCTTCATAGACTATCATGTTTCAGTTAATTAAGGTCCAAAATGCATAGGTAATTTACATAATTAGGGACTAATATGATTGTTTCTTTACTCTACGATTGTTTCCTCGAGTATATATATCCATATCTTAGAATGTGACTTCCCTTGTCATTTATAGAACAAATCCAAGTCCCTTATTAACTGTTGATCTGCAACAGCGGTACTTTGTCATCACAAGATCTCCGCTACTGGGAGGCCTACAGGCCATGAGAGATTCTGAAGTAGGCTACACAACAGAAGCCATCTTAGCTAACCCGCTAAACGAGAGCCCTTGGAGATACCTTCGAGGACTGTACAAGGGCGACACCAGCCAGCTAATAAGCGACAACCGAGTATCTGAATTGTGCCTGAAGGTCCTGAAGACAAGCAACAGCTGCCAATTTGCATTAAGCCTGCTCCTGGATCTTCTTTGTTATGGTTTCCAACCATCCGAAGAACTCAGGGCAGTAGTCGAGGCTTTGAGAAACTCTGAACAGGACACAGAAAGCAGTAAGTTAGCCGCTACGGTGTGCCTCATCTTGGAGATCACGGATCCAATGCGATCGAACTACTGGGCGTGGCGTAGGAATAATCTTCCTAGTCAAGTTTGTTAAACTTTCCTAGGGTCCAGGCTAACTTTCCACTCCTGTTTCATCAATTTGTGTGGTCCGTAAAGTCCAGGTGATGGATCAGCTATGGAGTCACTGCTCTTTGGATTTCGCCTCTCATACAGAGAGCCCGTCAGAAACATATTACTCTGTCACGTGATTAGTTGTATCTTTGTTGATCTACCATGGTTTTGTGCTACTTGTTCAAGATGATGCAGGTCTAGAGTCTGCATGCCGTTAATACATTACCGCCTTAACTCAATCCTCCAAAAAGACCAGAGCAAAAGACAGCAGCACCTCTTCTCTCTGTCATCCTTTTTGTGTCACAGTATAAATGGATTGATCGAGCTCCGGATTAAGTGGGTCGAATCGATTGTATTCCAGAAAACCCGACCCGTTATCATTATTCTTTATCGGTAAAATGATGATGGATATGTTTACCATGAATCTGAGTCCAAATCCCTACTCCAAACTCATGCTAAATCGAATCGAGATGTCCGATGCAGTTTGAACGGATCAGGTAGTTTGGGATCCGACCCGCTGTGGGATACTTCCTTCACTATTACCCGGATCCAAATCCGATGGACCTTTAGATCCGATCTCGCAGTCCCCGAACGTGAACCCACCCTCCGATATGTACCCGCAAAGCCTTCCCATGGCCATCTAGACCAGCTGTCCCCTCCGCCAATGTTACGGCGGAGCTCTCCCCCTCGCCTTCTGCCTCGCGTTTCTATTCTTTTCTTCAGCTTCGGATCATTGACCATCGCATCTTTGTGGCAACCAGGGAGGGAGGAGGGAGCTTCGGATTATGATCCGACGTATGAATGTGTTGTGCGTGTGCGGGATGATCCTTGTTGCTCAGCATTAGCTTGGTCTTTGTTGGGATGAAGTGTTTTTTTTTTTTATATGTATGCTTGCTTTGTTTAGATGGCCATTGAATTCAATGATTTACGCACTCATGGTTGCAGGAGGTTCAATCACTTTTTCCCAGTATTATATGTTTAATTTATGTGTATAGTGATGTTTAGACATTAAGGTTTCAGGTTCGGTGGCGATCAAGATGTAATTGGATGAATTATAAGAATGTTGGAAGCAATTATCTCTTATAGAAGTTAGCCTTGTAATTTAGTTATTATATATCTCTTCAAATATGAAACTGTTCATTGTTTAAGTTTTAATTGCGACATTTCTTCAGAACCATGGATCCTAGAAAACATGACAATCATGATTGACTTTGCTTCCTTTGTGAATGAATATATCTTATTATAAAAACGTAATGTTAATCTTGTTTGGAGTATATGGATCAACATCACACACTGATTTATGACAGAGAGCAAGTTAGTTAGTCTTGGTCTTTTTGACCAAGAAACTGAATCATTATTCTTAATTTTGGAGAAATTGAGAGACAGAAGTAAAGAATTAAAGCCTCAAACAGGCTAATCATCAACTACCATCACAAGGTGGCACTTATACTCACGAAACAGCACAAGAAAGAAAAAGAAAGAAGACCCTGAGGACTGAAGAAGGTGAAATGATCCAAGCCCAATGACAGGGCGGCCTTTTTAGCTTTTGTCATCATTTATGTTTTTTTTTAATACTCTTAAAGTACAAAATAGAAACAACATTTATGATTTGTTGTGTGTGTTTCTTGTCTATTTGTTCTTGAAAAGTTCATTTGACGATACGTCACCACCACCGATATCTGTTTTGTCCTTAGGATTATCAAGTTGATTTTTTACCTCTGTTCATCAAACTCTCTAATTCATTTGATCATACACATACTGAATCTTGTCCTTTCCTCAAGAGGAATGTTAGACACTATGTGTGCTATCTGTTCATTAGAATTCCAGAAGCAGAAAGTATCTGGAACTGAAATTTTGGAACATTATGTAAGCAATTTGAAGAACCAACAACTTGATCATGTTTGTTTCAGTTATTTATAAGTTTTTAATTATATACGAAAAAATGCTAACGATAAAAAAAATCTAAATACAACCTTATCAAGGAGTAGCCAACTCTGAACTGATGTTACAGTTAATCATCTATATTTGGTGTTTCCTGTGCCAGATTCTTTTATACAATAGAAGCACCTAATCCTTATATCAACTTGGTGTTTCTGGGGCCAGTCACAATTCTGTGAATCAGTTCCATGAACTGAAGGTTTGTGTAATTACTTGTGACTCCATGCTTCAGAATATAGGGAAAGTTTCATGACCATAGGAATGATTCATGTACACCATTGATCAAATCCTAATCTTGATGGAAGATTAACCTTGTTGATGAAGCCTATAGTTTTAGAGAAACCTGGTCTGTGTAAGACTCAATCAACAAAAATGATTCCCTAGATTGAATCCAAGGCTTCGCCCAATCTCTGAAGATTTGGACGCATCCACAACAAGCCGTGATGTTCCAACTATTTGTGATCGGTTGTATGAATCTTCTCCTGCCATTGAGCTCATGGTTACACCCTGTAATGTACTGAAATTATAATAACAAACAAAGTTCTATTAAATTGTCTTGCCTTACCCAATGCTGTTTCATTAGCTGACCAAATTCTGCTATTGTTTTCACTGATACAATTTCATCCTCATCCATTTTTCATTTTTAAACACCCTTGGAGTCTCTTCTTTAATCTCCTTTTTGCCATATGATGTACATGGTCAAGCTTGATATAGTTCTGCTTGCAACTAATTCCAAACTGATACAGGTTTTGTCCATTTTGCATTCTTGATATGCTGTTTAATAAATTTGTGGAGTGTTCAATTTTGAACATTTTTGTTCTACTTCATTGATAAATTAGTGTATCCTTTTTCCTATTGGTCTTCATGTCAGTCTTACAATTACCCTTAACTGCAATCTGTTGGATGTTATCTAATCATAATATCTTTTTGAAGTTTAGTGCATTTCTTTGTAAGAGAAAAACCTTATATGCTTAGAATTACATAACCCTTTTATATATTAAGGAGACATACATAGAATTTGCCAGTAACATTCACTTCCTCAAGAACCTGATGCAGTAGCCCTTTTCATACTGCACATGGTATAAGGTATTTGTTTTTCCTGTATCTTAGGGAAAGCTTCCTTTTCTAGAGATGTCATGAACATGTTAGAAAATATATCACTATTCAAGGACTATCAGCTTTTCCTAGAGTCATCAGAATTGAATTACTCATGATACTGATCTGGGCCCTCTTTACATGAGCAGCTACTATGGCTTTGTTGCTTTTTGTTGTTTTTATTTAAAATCTAATATCTAAATGTGATTTAAGTGTCTCACATGATTATGAAGTTGCTGAGTCAAACTTACCAATCTATAATTTCTTGGTTTATATCATTTTCAGCAAACAGCAGGAGCAGAGCTGAGTGGAGCACCCCCAAGATATTTCTGTATGCTCCTATTTTTACTTTAATTCATCGCCATCACCTTTTCCCTTCTCTTCTGGTGCACAAATTTGGATCCACTCCTGATATTTTGTAGATTTCCTATTTTTGACATGATCTGTCTGATTTCTGTACATTGGAATATAAATTTATCAACAACACTGGACATGTGGGAACCTAGACCTTTGAAGATATAGTTCTCTTGGAACACCAATAACACATTATCGACTAAAGCTATTGTACTTGATTGTCAGGAGCATTTGTTTATGATGAGATTCTCACCAGTACAAATTTACTATCTGAGGATTCTTTGGACTAATCTGGGGGCTATTCCAGCATCCAGGATAGACTTTAAAGCAAGGAGAAAATAACACAATTGGTGTTGGAGATGTTGGAGTCGTTGGCTGATGTTTGGACACAATGGAAAAACTGAGGTTGTAATATTCTAGCCTATTTTCTCTTGTTTTGGTGGTACAGAATCCATAGCGTTATCGCCAACTGGATCAGATGAAAATGGTGACATGATGATGATGGTGCAGTGGACATTCTTAAGCATATCCACCTCCTCACTTCTGTTCAAGGAACTGTCTACTTTATCAAACATAGACTTCATCTCATTGCTGAGTAGTCTTTATGCAGTTGAATGCACAACGAGCACATTTTTTCAAAGAGAGAGAGAGAATCACATTCATGTACATCTCAGATTCCCTGTTCAGCAGATTCAAGCTTTAATTGCTCATACCAGCCTGGTGGAAAGCTAGGGGAAGTGTAAGCTTTTACTTACTGATTCCTTTTTTATTCCTTGTATTCACCATTATAATGCCATTTATATTGATATTAGTAGTGGCAATTTTCCTTTTTAAAATCGAGCTGAAAAGTTATTCTCTTGATGATATTTGAGTGACAGCTTTGCCTTCCTGTCCTTTTATGAAATTTTAATGCAGAGGCCAGCTGGTAAGAATCTTCATGCAAAGTTGATGTCCATGTCCAAGCATCAAAATCATCGCTACTGAAGGTTAAGCTTCAGTCCTTCTAATCTGTTAGTGAAGTCAGTGTTTCATGGTCTTTTCATATGACATTGTCATGATATTGAAAGTATTAGATTGGACTATTGCACTTTTTCTATTAAATTAATAAGTGACCATGACTCTTAAGGGTAAATCATCAAGGACAACTAAGTCTGGTATGCTTCAACTTTAGATTTCTCTTTTGAGCAGGTTTTCATCAATAAAGTCCTTTTGTCATGCTTGCTAGTCTCTGCTAACCAGTCAAAATAACCATGTCATTCTGTAGTGTAAAGAAAGTACAGTGTGACCTTATTTTAAGGGAAAAAGAGACTTAGCTTGTGACTTCAATCTGCAGGTCAGATGATGGGTGAAGCATGGATAATGTTTTTTACACAAGTGCTGTCCGATGAGGAGGAATCTGCTCCATGGTCCATCTAAACCTATTGGGCATCCTTTATATATTATATTTCTGAGGGACCAATGACCATTCTTGGAACCTTATTCTGCAGGGTCAAAATTAAGTTATCATCTAAGCACTGTTGGCAGATATTTAAAGTCCAGCCAACCAAATGTGGCTCACTTCATGGCACATGAATGAAAGATCAAGTCAATGAAGTTAAGCTTCTTCTACACTCTGGTAAGTTGGTTGTCTTTAAGAATCCACTCAGTCATCATAACTTGACCTTTTAATTCTTCTACATTTCTTGGGAAATTGTAGCTACTAGCTTGGTCATCATGGTGGTCAAAGTTAGTTCAAGATCAAGTTTTTGACTTGATATGGGAAAGGCTCCCTTCCTACCATCTCAAATAGTAACAGAGCATATAAAATTCAAGTACAAGGAGCCACTTTGAAGTAAGTTTCTCTGATCCACATTCTCTTCAGGATTATGATAATATAATTCACTTAAGTCATTGGATGTGCAAACTCTTCAGAACTCATCTCTCAATCTTCTCCATGTCACCATTAGAACAAAACACATGACTCTTAGCATGTTCTTTTATCATCTTAAAAAGAATTATTAAGAATATGTATCATGTCTCATCTAACGACTTAAACTTTTAGATGAAATTGACAATAACTTTTAGGATATATTCAGATCATTTTTAGGTTATATTAAAAAATAATTAATTCGAGTATGTGTCTTATATTGACTTAAACTTCTAGATGAAATGATAATGTTATTTTTTTTAAATAATTATATATATACTCTGTTATTTAAGTGAGTGACCACAAATTTTAATAGCTTGGGCTAGTATGTATTTTATCATCTCGTTGTTGGTTTAGATTTGATGTGTGAATGAAACTCAAATATATGGTATGGTGCAAGTCCAAGTGAAGAATGAATACTGTATGAATATTTTTAATTAATGATGAGAAAAGAAGGATAGATATATGATTCGAACTTATGGTACAATTTCAAGGATTTGATTGAGTTACTGCAAGTCCCAAAAGCTTAAGTTCTCGGGAAAAGATTAATATAATGGATGAGAATTTGATTGCATCAAGTTGAGCTCTTGCAACACTGGCTGAGTAACGTAGAAGCACAAGCAATACAAATGTAGAGACTGTAGGATGAACCTGACACATATGAGTTGCTGAAGCCCAAACATTCCACACGATCCAAATCAATCCATGCGAAAGCTGCAAAAAGGCTTTTGCTTCTCCTTCAGCAACTTCAATCGCCTTCACCCCTTTTTCTGTATCATTTGCATGGAGAAGTCTCTCCTTCTTCCTTTCACCCTTCCCGGTCTCAACTACTAGCATTTTGGAATCACTCTACTTCCAACCTCCAGCAAACTGTCGTGCTACCATGGATGAACCCTAAATCCTTTATCACATGTCTGTATGGAGCTGGCTAAGTTGTTCATCTTTATCTATGAAGTCTTTTGTCTAGTTATGTTTGTGCACCTAAGTTTACGCTTTTATAAAGTGAAGTTATAAGGAGATTGATCGCATTGCTAATGAAGAACCAGCTATGTCTGTGAACTGTGATTGATGATAATTAACACACATGGCAAATCAGGCAAAATGATGCATGTGTAGATTACATTTTGATTGATGACATTGAAGTATCCGCTTATGTCCCATTCAAAGAAAACTTTTTGGTTGATTGATTGACTGACCCATGGCATCTCAAAAGCACATGTACAGTATATTTGAATCAACAACTAACAACTAGTAAGCAAGGATTGTAAAAGAAAAAAAAGGGATTTGATTCTAGAAAGAAAACAATCCTTTTAAAATTTTATTCAATTTGTGGGATTTTGAGCAATTAGATCCAGTAACTTGATAAGTCTGACTTAAGCTAATAATATTAGCTTGCTTCGTGTACGCGTAAACCTTTCTTTTGCCTAACCCAGATTTATTTGACATCCTCATCATGCTCAATACTTTGTTTATCCTGCTCTCATTTTTGACATCTGATTCAATAGGATAATTGATACATCATTGATAAAAAATATATAAATATGAGGTAATAATAATAGACTAATCTAACCCTGAGTACCTTCATAACTATCCTTTCATCAATACATATATATTTATATTTACAACAAATGAAGATAATTCCTTCTTGTATGAGCTGCTGCAATAATCATCTGTCTACGATACGATGTGTACAATCACTCTTGCTTATTATCTATCTCAAGCACATCTTCACATCCTCGTCTTCCTCATATACCATCATGTACAATCCAGGAATATCTAACTCTCTTCAATTCAATCAGTCCATGATCATCCCATGGAGTTTGTGATCATAATCATTGCCATTGCCAATGCCTGATCCATCCCAGGCTGCACCCTCAGAGTTAGAACATCCTTGTCAAGTAGCTTCTTTGCCATGGATCCATATTTCCTACTAACCTGTCAAAAGGAGACAAGGAAAGCTTAAGACTGTGATGGATCAAGATGTGGAGAGAACAGTTGGTACCTCGGCCACCAGTGTGTTTGCAGCAGACTGATAGATCTTGGAGCATTCCTTCTCGCGGGACCAGCTCATTCGATAACCTAATAATGGCTGGAATCCATCTTGGGTGAACATGGAGATGGTGCAGCTGTGGCTGCCCAAGTCCTTGGTTGCTTTGAACAGTGGGCTTTGCTCTCTCACCATGTCTTCAACATCTTTGTCACCCTTGTAAGCCTCCCAACTCTCCTTCAAGTTCAGAATCTGTCAAACCATGGATGATGATCAGCTGCTTAGGTACCATTAGGGATGTTAGGTGGTTTTTGGATTGGACCAAATTATATGGATGACAAAGAAATCAAGTATTGAAAGATTCTTCTATAAATGTCTTATGTAAACCAAGGCTTTGGTAAGGATGTATACTAGAAAAAGACTTTTAGTGCCACTAGGATTTTCTTGTATGAGATTTATACCAAAGATTGTACAAGGAGATTTTTGTTTAGATTTAGGTTAATAAACAAAAAAATTGATTCTTCTATGAATATCTTATGTATATTAAGACTCGGTAAGGACAACACGTATAAGAAAAAGACTTATAGTGCTATTAGGATTTTCTCTAGAGTATATGTTGAGAAAAAAATTCTTTACAATTTATAAAAGAAAGTGTACAAGGATATTTTAGTTTAGATTCTTCTTGTATAACAAAATAATAATAATTTTTCTTTGTAGAGGTAGACATCTCATGTGTTTGCTATTTAAGGTTTGTGTTCCATTGTTGGTTCTATGGTTTAATATTGTTGTTTCGAGTGTTGAATGTGGAAACTGAACGAGGAGGTGTCGGTTTGAATCAGATACCAATGACTGCAGGAAGAAGAAGAAGAAGAAGAAGAAGAAATGTTGATGTCTTGAAGAACAAACACGCATGCATGTTTGATCTTTCTTTTTGTGGTTTTTAAGGCTGTATATATTCTGAGTAAGATGGATATGCTTATCTTTCTACTGTATGAATTGATCTTTCTACTGTATGATTTGATGTGGGCATGAGGAGGTGGCATCAATAGAAGGGTAGATCAATGGGTTTGTCACTGTAAGATTGCTACTTCTCAGCTTGTCCATGTTTATGATGCTTGTCTTCATCATATGGACAGTGTAATCTTTCATTCTATACATGAGAGAGAGAGAGAGAGAGAGAGATTCTTGGATATGTCAACATTAAGGAAACAGTGGTCGTGTTCATGATGTGGGATAAAACATAAGTTTTCTAAAGTCCATGGAACCATCAGGTGAAAAATGGTGCACTCTAAAGGAGAAGACCGCTGTGTTTGTGAAAGCATTGATTGATGTCGCTGATGTTATGGATATCAAAAATTGGGAGTATGCATAAATCCTTTTTTGTGCTTCGCTCATTTTGTGAGTTTGGTCTTATTTCTCTATTTAATAGGTCTACAGAAGTTATGAGTGTGTTGTTGGTGTTCCTACACATTATTGAAGTATGCATCATAATTTTGATCATCAAAATGATTTGGTTTTTAGGAAGAAGAAGAAGAAGAAGAAGAAGAACAATTTTGCCATGTATATATATATATTACTGAGATCGCCTACTGCTCTCATTTCATATCGTCAGATGAATCTCCCGATAAACCGACAACAGGCACTATTCAATCATGCACGGTCAGCTGATTTCAGTGGGGGAGAGAGAGAGAAAGAGAGAGAGAGAGAGAGAGAGAGGGGTGACCTTGCGACAGCGGCGGACGGTGAGGAGGACATGGCCGGCGCAGTCCATGAGCACAGCCTGCTGCCGCCAGTTGTGGGCGTAGTTGTCGACGCGGAAGACCATGCGGCCGTCGGCGTCGTCGTAAACGGTGTAGCCGTGGCTGTTGAAGAGCAGCGACTTGCACCACACAGTGAGCCGCACCGGCGCCGGCGAGCATAGCTCCGGGAAGAACTCCCCGCTTCTCCTCGTCGCCGCCCGTCTTCCACCATCACCCACCCGATCCTCCATCGCATTCTCCTCTTTCTTCTCCTTCTCGTTGTTGTTGCCTCCTTCGGTGGCCTCCATCAGCAGTCAATAATAGTAGTGGCGGACCTCGAACCAACCCCACCCCCACCCTTTTCTTATAAGCTTTTCCTTGTAGTTGTAGTTGTAGTTGTCGTTGAGAGCATGCATGCCATTTTCACTACTTTTTTTTACTTTCTTTCATATATATATATATATATATATATATATATATATATATATATATATATATATATATATATATATATATATATATCCTCCATTAGGAGAAGTTTTACATATCCATCCTTTCAAAAGTTGGGAATAGCATATTTGCACCACCAATTTTAATGAATATATTTCTTCCAATATATAAATCCTCCCTTAAACAGACACAGATTGTCTAAAATATTTTTAAAGAGGTATTAATGTTGATTAAAATTTTAGTATAATTGTGTTGATGTTCAATGGACTTGTGGTTAGTGAATTATTACACAATTGATATATCTCATATTCAAGTTCATGTGAATATTTTATATGTCGTCGTATGGTATATGAATTAAAAATTATTTTTTTTAAAAAAAGGACAAATATTAACTATGACAACATATACGAAAGCTTTCTAATATTTTAAGAATATCGATGCTAAATATAAATTTAGATGAATAAATATAAAAAATATCTTTGGAGAAATATTATGCAACTTTATCATATATATTTATACACACTACATCTATAACAAATTTCTTTTGTTTTTGTTTTTCTTTGTAAGAACGCAAGAAAATATACAATGCTTTGAATACATTCACTTGAATACATGATGGTATACAATAATACCAATACACCGCATACCATCCTGCGTTTACATTAATTATGTCATCAGTCATTGCCGGTGACTCAATTTGTAGCGTCTCCATCAACACATTTCTTGAAATCATGACATAAATACGACCTCTATATAATGGGTCGTACGATGTAATAAACGACATGGAGGGAGAAAAGACCTTAAATAAATATCACAAATAGCACTCTTTAATATATATATATATATATATATATATAAAACATAATATCCTTTCAAAGTTTGGAAAAAGCATATTTGTCCTTGCAAAGTAAAATACAACATATATATATAATACCTTTAATATAAAAGACAATGAAAGTTTCAACTAACTAAATGCCAGACAGCTAAATCAGACAAACTCACAACCATGTATTTAGAAAAAAATATAAAAATCACCGATTTATACACACATTATTTATCTTACATTAACTGATTCAGTCACATCCACCCCTCTACTATTTGGGCGGTATGTTCTTTTTGTTTTACTCCTTCCGTTGATAGATTAATACTATGTAGGAGGACATCATGCACAGACCTGAGCGTTCCTATCGTGCCCTCATCCTCTTGGGGAGATAGAATTGGCGGTCGAGGAGGGGTAGACAACAGATCACAGTTTTGTTGTTCTAATAGTGGATTGGGGTCCAAAATCACTTTCCACTGTTGAATCGAATAATTAGAGTGCACTATAGGCCGACACAACTCTTTAATCACTTGCCCATTTGAAAGACTGATTCTTTGGGATTTCGATAAGAGTCCAATGAGAGTGCGCTACCCCATGGAAACCCTTCTCTGTCATGGAGGTCAAATCCATGGTTTTCCATGCCATAGTGCTTACAGAGAACAATACTCACTCTCCCCCTTCTATCGTCATAGTCCACCTGATGCAACCACCTGTTCCCGGTGGACGTCGACTTGACTTGGATCATGCAGAGTGTTCGTGTTCAAGGAATGCAATGCTCTGTCCCTTTCCATATAATCTGGTCGGTGGATTTTGGACTAATGCCACTACATGATTACAAAAAGAACATACAACAAGTATGTTTTGGGTTTCTAGAAACGTATTCTAGTGTATAATACGTATGCTCTCTAATATTCAACTAATTCCTTTTTATTTTCTGCATCAAAATTTTCATACGGTGTGCGTAATCTTACCCTTCTCAAGTAAACCATAAAGCAAAACATTTTTTTTATCAAAGAACTATGTAAAAGAACACAACATATTATAATCTGTAACACAAGAATGAGGAATATCTTTGGATACATGCCACCCTCAAGGAGATGTATATATATATATATATATATATATATATATATATATATATATATATATATATATATATATATATATATATCAAAAACATGTTTGGTAATGTGGACATCAGAGAAAGATCTTGACAACAAAAGAACCACTTCAAGATATTTAGGATCACAGACTTTGACAACCAAAGTTTTGTTTCATAAAGCAAATCCAAATTATTCCAAGCCAGTACAATGTCATCAACATAAAACAAAATGAAAAGCACATGCTGACCACTCATGCATGCATCGAGATAAAAACCAAAACAAGTCATCATTTGATTGTACCATCGACAAAGAACCATGTTTAAGAAAAGAAAATTTGAGCAGTGTAAGTTCTAGGACATTTGTTGTGAAACCTTTAAGTGGCACTGTGCATATATTTTCCTCACTAAAAGTATAATCCGAGAAAATTATTTTCACACCTAGATCAGAGTGTGTTATCCTATGGGGAAAAGTACAAAGTACAAAGTATGGCACAAGTACGATGCCAAAATACACAGCCGCTGGATAAGCCAGAAAAATAAAACATTACATGCATGTAACAGTATTCCAAAACTAACATGTATTGTCCCAAATCACAATTGTCTGACCTGTTGACAGATATCCATTATTGTAAATTTGTTTATTCAATAAGATAAGGACGTGTTTAATAACTCGATAAGCTACTACGAAAGATGAGGAAGTCCATTCATGCACACAAGTGTTACTGCAGAATATGACATTGCATTGAGTAGTAACTACTGCTAATATGACACCCGAGATTATTACAAAGTGTGCAGCCTCCTTAGATAAGATAGATATACCTCAGACGTGCACCGCACCCACATTTTGTTTTGAGAAAGAAGATGACGCTTTAAAAAGTGCCTCTCTATAGCCGAGCCCTGGTCTGATTGGCTGGGGTACTCTGCAAAAATTTGACGTTTGATCAAGCAGTGGAAAGCAACTAAACTTAGCATCAAATTTTAGAAATCGGCTGGAACCGACTCACCAAAGGTATGCCCTTGGCTGCCCTCTCGGTCAGGTAGGAGCAAGGCTTGAAGAAATCGCCATACATCTTTGACCATGCCTCAAGTCTTTCAAAAATATAATTTGCCCCAAGAGTGTCAGCCCAAAACATTATGCCACCCCTGGTTTTTTTATACAAGACAAGAAAACTCATTGGCAAAGTAAGAATAAACTTTTCAATCAATTCCAAAGCACTCCAAAAAAATAAACCTGTAAGGAGGAAAACCCATGCCCATGATGGAAGCAATGTCGAGGTCTGATGCCTTGACAGCAATACCCTCATCAAGAACACGACAAGCCTCATTAACAACTGGGAAGAAAACCATTTCCACGATATCCTTATCCGGTAACTTCATCAACTGCAGGTTAGCACATTAACATAAAATTATAGTGTATTAAACAGTAAACATGATGTGTGTGATCACTGAATAACTACAAAAATAAAGAAGAAAGAACACAAGAAAAATGTCCTGCAGTGTTGTTTCCAGTTCCCTGGACTCGCATCAAAACATACCAAATTTGCCTCACTGCAAACCTGATTTGAGTTCACTCAAAACGGACTCAACCTAACTTGGGTTGAGTTAACCATGCTTGGCCAAAGACAAACTCAGCTGGACTCAGCCTTGGGGAAGGCAGTGGGTAGATGTTATTTAACTATTTTGGGTATTCAGATATACCCAAACAAGTTAAATAGAGTTCGAGTACCTTTAGGTCAGGTTGGGTTAGATAATCAGATATTAGAGTCATGTTTTGGTTCAGATTTGGGTTCAAGTAGGGGGGAATTTGTGGGTTCCTTGTTCCTTCTCACTCAAACGTTGAATGACAATGGCAGTGAATCAGGTTTTTTTTAACACCTGCATCTATCCATCAGATAAACCTGATATAGGTACCCTTTATTGGGTTTTGGGATGTGTTTGACTGGGAAAGTTGGTATCCGAGTTGATTTTGAGTTTGAATTAGGGTAGCCAGATAGTTAACCAGATTTGGGTATCTCAATAGTTGATCAGGTTCGAGTTCAGGATCTGGTTTGGGTTCAAATAAAGTTCAAGGGACCTGAAGCTGCCATCCAAATTTGTGAATGAACCAACCAATTTCAATTTCCAGTCATTTCATCCTCTATTGAAGTTATGCTCAGTTGTCTATGAATGAAAATATGAAAATATATCATTTGCTGGTTTCTTACTAACTCCACATATCCAACTCAATAATAATGCAACACAAACTTTTTGTGCATGTTGCCTCTCACCTCAACAAATAATGAAGTTTGGGCCCAGATTCAAATTCAAGTACCACAATAGTGAAATTGGTCTCAGGTTCACGTTTCAATGAAATTCACCAGTATCGATCCACTGCCCTCCAAATTTCTTATGGAAACATTGAATATTAATTTCCAGCCAAATTTGTCCAAGACATCATCACGTCATGATGAAGATGGAAGAAGAGAAAGAACAAGGCAGCAGCAAGTTGCAGATGTCCCACCACAGAAGAACAGGAAAAAAAAGGAAGATGATAAAAAAGAGGAAAGAGAAGAAGATGGAAAGATTCAGGGGGACCTCTGTAGCCTTACGCCTCAACTGCCGCTTCCAAATATCACCACAGCTTGGTGGAGAGACTTTGAGCCACATTTGATATCCTGAGGCATGACACCAACAACTTGGTCTCCTATCGCTGATGTTCAGATGTCCTAATGGTTTGTTAGTTAACCACAACAGACCATGATGATGGTACCATGACATCATACACGGATATGGTGGAGTATTGAGGGCCGTAAATATACATATGTACAACAATATTTTGAAACTGTACAAGCACCATATAATTTTTGGCAATATTTGCATATATTGCAGAAATAACAATCATGATGTAGGGCTTTATTTATGTTTATTTCATCCCTTCATGTAGTGAAAAAAAGGGGGCATGGTTGATTACACAGATTAAATGATCAAAATATCTAATGCCAGTCCTTTCAAGACCAAAAGAATTAAATCCTCACCCACAAAATGCCAGCAAAAGTAGACAAGCATGCACATGCATAACTATGCATTTACCAATCCTTCTATCAGTGTGTGTACTAATTAATCAAATTCAAATCAGAACAACTTTGAAATTGGACAAGAAGAGATAGAACCTCAGGATTAGGAGTAACACCAGCCATGTTCCTTGATTTCTCAATGTATTTCATTAGTTCAGGGTCAGGACTGGCCTTTCGTTTGCCATCATATTTATAAAACCCCTTGCGTGTAGCTTCACCTGTCACAGAGTGATACCAAAGGTCAATGCCTACTAAAAAATGTAACGTGTCAAAAAAAGCCAGACCAAAACCTTATAGGAATTAGGAACTGCATGATGCTGTCAGAGAGAGAAAAAAAACTGCACAAATAACAGTCTTGGACTATTTTAATACCTGTCCTCTTATCCTCAACCATAATTAACATTAGCATTGACTTATAGACTCTTTCAGGAAAGCTCTGAAGGTATTGCATGCCAGTAGCAACTGCAACTCCAAAACCAACCAGATCAGCAACTCTGGAGGGAAAAAAAGGTGAATGTGAGGTCCATAATAATTCTATCAACTCCTGACCCTGTAGCTATCTGAATTTTAAAAGCGATAACACTTTTGGAGAATGTTGTAAATTCACTACATTCCACAAACCTGAAAGGGCCCATTGGCATTCCAAATTTGGTGCATGCACGATCAATCTTATACACATCAAGACCATAATCAACAAATAAGAGAGCTGATTGGGTGTATGGAAAGAACATTCTATTAACAGCAAATCCAGTACAGTTCCCAACAACAATGGGAGTTTTACGAATCTTTTTCCCAACATCCAGCAGATCAACAACAACTTGTGGAGATGTTTCATGAGTCCGGACTATTTCTAGAAGTGGCATAACATGAGCAGGACTGCAAGAGAAACAGTGTCATGACTTTCAGAGATTCACAAACAAAAACAATCCATAGGGCATCTAGAAAAAAAAGGGACCCAGAATTTGCTCTCTGTTACCTGAAAAAATGTGCACCTACAATTCGATCCCGAGACTTGGTCTTCTCTCCAACTAAGTTGAGATCAATTGTTGAAGTATTAGTAGCAAGGACACAATTGGGAGAGCAATATTTCTCTAGATCAGCAAATATTTGCTGTTTTAAGGACACATTCTCGATGACTGCCTATAATGAAATAAGATTCAATGTTAAAACGCATGGAAAAACTTACCTAATTCACATATAAATTAAAAGCTGAAAAAAAAGGAAATAAAGTTTAAAGTTTGGTCTTACCTCAATTACCAAATCCACATCTTTAAAGCTTTCGTAATCAAGAACACCTGTCAATAGAGAGAGGGTTCTCTCACACTTATCTTGTGTCATTTTCCCTTTCCTGACACGACTCTGCAAATTGGCTGCAAAGACATTGCAAATAAGTACTTGAAATTCTTGTCATGAAAACTTACCTAAGAATCCTCAATTCGTAGAAGTGACCAACAAATAGTAAGGTAATTCAGTTCGTTCCTACCTTTAACTCTGTCTATGCCTGCCTTTAAGAAGTTCTCATTTACTTCTTTAAGTATCACAGGGTAACTGCTCAGTATTAGTGCAGTGGCGATTCCAGAGCCCATTAAGCCTCCTCCAAGAATGCCAACTTTAGTAATCTTTCTGGGCATCAAACCCAAGTCAGTAATCCCAGGAACCTGTCAAAATATTCACAAGGAAAAGAATCACTTATTTATGTAACAGAAGCAAGGGTTGAAATAAATATTAAAAAAATTAGCTTAACCAATGTCACTTCCATTTCATCAAGACAAAATCAATGTATGAAAGAAGATCATCATAACATGGTCATATACCACAGATTAATAACTAGCACAGTTACTGAAAAGATCTGAAAACAGAATTCATATTTATATGCTTACAGGATTTCATTTCCACATTACAGATATGTGATCAATCAAGAATCCAACCGGTTACTTTTGACGAGAGATATATTCAGTCAAAGTCTTAACAACACATCACAGTCATCACTTGCAACAATATGATTGTTTTTGATAGAAAAACTGGTCTAAAGTTACTGGCTTTATTTAGCAAATCCAAGTGCTTCAGTGCTGTTTGATCAGTCTTACACTAAGAACAAAGCTCCAATGGAAGAAGAAAAGACGCATAGTAAATGGTTCTGACTCATTTACTGTAAAAAGATAACCATGACAACAAATTGCTTAAAATATTTATACTCTGATCCAATTTAAGTCCTTTTGAAAGCAAAGTGCCAAGGAAAATTAGAGTGAGAAACAAAGTATTCATAATGATTTTGCAATAGACATCAATTCACATATTCCACCAGTTGGCACATGAATATAAATCCTTGGTTTTTGTGTATCAAATGTATCTGACAAGATTGTATACCATGTTCTGTGCAATCAATGACTTAAGTGTTTAACTATTTCATCTTCCATGTGATTCAACAAATAAACATAATTTTATCTACCATATGCATGTAAATCAACCATCAAAGGTCTTGCCATGTTATCTTCTGTTACCTTCAAAACTTACATGCAAGCACATGTATCAAAACAAATAAAAATTATCAAGACATCATCAAAGTCTATGAGATACTATAATATTTCACTTTCACAATTTCAAGATCTTCATCATTTTTTTATTGAAGCTCCTCTACCATTAAAAGTTCAAATTACTCCCAAGGACAGCTTTAGTTTAACATTGGACTAAGCGACCCTTGAATGCCAAATTGGAGGCAAGAGAAAGCAGTGGCTCTAAAGTATTTATACCTTTGAGGTTGCACGTTGTGCAAAGAAGACATGAATCAAGCTCTTGCAAGTCTCGGATAAAAGAAGTGTTTGGAAAGAGTGTGCTTCCTGCATTAAGAAATAAGAGACTATATAAGAAAATAGTCAAGTTGTGAGACTTGGAGCATCATTATCCAACCATCTTTAAATGACACAACAGAGAAATTCGTTTACCTTCCACAGTCCAGCACGAGGACCTGAGACTATACCTTCTTCAATTACATCAATACAAACCAAAGGGTGTTGGAGATTGGCAGCCTGCTTTTGAGCTTGAGCTCTAGCAAACTTAAGTATTTCCCTTGCATCTCCAAGGGATTCTAACTTGTCAGTTTTGTAAAGACTCCTGATCCATGGCTTCCTACATGCAGCAATTTCCAGAGCCCAAAAGCGAGCTGTCTTCACCAATTCATCACGTGGAACGAGAGCATCAACAAGACCTAGCTTATAAGCTTCCTCTCCTTTTACTGGCTTGGATAGCTGTTAGGGTTTAAGAATAGAATTATATACAAAAGAACATTATAAATAGAAAATAGTTATTGATAAAAAGAAAAACACTATACCAAAATCATTTCGAGTCCTTTTGTAAGTCCAACAAGGCGTGGAAGGCGCTGTGTTCCTGAATAGGTTAAGAAATTAGACATCAAACTAAGCACCATTAAAGAATGTTAGGCCACACAGATTAAATTGCAGAAGATGATGACATTGTTTCTCTTTCTAAGAGTGAACTTTTGCAAACATACCTAGTAGAAAAGGTTAGCTTTTGGACAAGGGTAAAAAAGGTATGTTTCCTGTTAAACATACCTAGTTTAACAGCAATCATGGACTTATATAACAAGGATTCTTTTCCACATTTTCCCAGGGTCAGTGCTCCAGTGGACCAATTATATTTTAGAAATTTATATCATGTATTAATAAAATCAGCATCCATGGCATACTGACCACACTGACATACGCTTATAGATGTTTCCTCATTCTTTTCCGAACTTGTATGGATCTCTAATTCTTTTGGAAAGTGGCAAGCAACTACTTTGTTTTCATTCTTCGGATATGCACGAGGTTCCTACTATCAGCCAAATAGAAGAGGTTCTAGTATACAGAACTGCATGAGTGCACGTGCATGAGAAAGAGAGAAAGGTAGGGTGATGAGGAAATACACCAAATGCAGCAGCAGATTGGCAGGGTCCTTTGTCTCATGAAATGACAAATTAAATTAAACAATAAGTTGGTAACAGACTAGAACTCAAAGTAAACCTCAAGCAGCATACCAGCAAGTTGTAAGAGAGAGGAAAAGAAATAACTTTACAATTAGCAATCTTATTGATCAATTGATAAACAGGTATCTCGTGGTAAGGAGATCACTACAAACTTTATACAATAGAGTATATGTGGAATGCATGTAAAAGTAAAACCTTATAAGACATGAAGTTTCTACACCAGAGTCTAGTGTTACACATTCTAATTGTAGTACAACCTCTTGTTGACCAAAATACAGAGAACTGGGAATGAAACCATGTCAAATAGGAAGATAAACCAATATCATCAACATGAATTATTGTAACCACTTCTAAGGATAGAAGAGGAAAAGGAGATTGGACCGATAATTAAATTTCAGAAGTTTAATGAATCCACTTCTAGAGAGTTAAAGAGAAAAGAAGATTGGACTAATTATAAAATTCAAAAAGTCAAAAAAATAATCAATTACTGCTTGTATATGATGCTTCAAATGGTCTAGAAGAAATGAAATAATAGAGGAGCAACAAAAAGTGGGGTAGAAGATGCAATTACAAGATTATAATTTCAAGAAGGGACTGAAGACATGTAAAGACCAAACAGAACCTTTGAACTATTGGCTCATCTTCATGAACTAGCAACAGGACATGACTCGTCCTGCATTGCTGACTTATACGTATAAATGCCAAGTGAAAACAAAGGGAGTGAAATGTGGAAAATGGTTGAAGAAAATGGATCAAAATAGCAAGATGGTCAGAATTATCTGAAACTGATATTCAACAAGATTCAAATGGACATGAGACTTCATTTGAAGTTATCACAATAAAACATTTAGATGGTTTTCAACACTATTTAGGTCACCCATGATACATTGAGTTCTACTACATTGTGCTTCAGTTCTCAATCAACAGTTTTGCAGGAAATTGTTTTCAACTCCTATATTGCTTAGTTATTAGCAGAACAGACGAATAATATAGACACCAGAAATGGTAAATGACTAGACTTACATTACTAAGACTATAGCATCCTTATTTCTGCATAGATCAGAGTGAAAGCAAGGCAATAAAGTATGTGGTATGGTTGTGAAAAATACATCAAAGCAATTGCATGAATGAGAATGGTGCGCATTGTCCCTATGTGGTACAAGTTAAACTTCCAAAAAAAGGAACAAAAACCTTTTAGTTCATTACAAAAGATCGTTTCGATGCTTGTGATCAGTTTTGAAGTCACACCTGAGCATCAATGGGTTCTGATATATTGTGCTTCAGAATACATATTGTTCAGAAAAAAAATTTTCAAAAACATACAAGTTAAAAACTGAAAAGATGATTATAGAATACCTCCAAACCCTGGGATAACTCCAAGTTGAAGTTCTGGCAGGCCTAATTGAGCTGTTGAAGTCGAAATGCGAGCATGGCATGCCTGAGTGTTGATGAACTAGAATAATATACCAAACCTCCAAATATAGATTTAATTACCGAGTAAATGACAGAACATACCATTGCAACTTCCAATCCACCGCCAAGAGCTAGCCCATCTATAGCAGCTACTGATGGTTTTCTTGCACCTGATAACCAAAATAATCATCAAAAGTTCCCCACAGAAATAAGATAATTTTAATTTAAGGTAAAAAGACAGGGCCTTCAAGAATACCTTCTAGAGTGTCAGTCAGTAAATCTATTGAAATATAGCCAATTTTTGGTTGCTCGGCTGTTCAAAAAACTGAATAAGAATAAACAGAAACAACTTAAAAAGAAGTCAATTTTAAACAAGAATTGAACATACTACTTCCCCCTTGAACACCACCAAAAGCAGTGATGTCAAAACCCCCTGAGAATTTCCCCTTTGCACCTGCTTGATGATAAAAATTGTCCATAACACTTACAAAAGTAGAGTCTTCTAACATCATGTAAAGAATATTTCGTTTAATTTCATGCATACCTGTGATGACAATTGCTTTCACATCATCTCTGCTCAGAGCTTGCTCATAGTTATCTTTCAAACACAACAGTACTGCAACAATAACAATGGAACTTAAGTATGTAAATATCCCTTTACTGAACTTAACATTCCATTACCAAACCTTAAATGGATAGCAAAGAGAGAAAAAGTAACAACATGAATATAAACACAGAGATCACTATTATACAGATGGAAAGTGGCACAAGATAAAATAGTCCAACGATTAAGATAAAACAATGAAATGGAAAAGATATTATAATTCTATTTGCTGAGTTAACCATCGATTACCTAAGGCCAAAACTTAAATGAATAGAGAAGGCTGTTATACAAACTAAAAAAGATTATACAAAAGTAAATGAGCATGTAGATGGTGGGTGAACAACAATGATCATAGACTAGCTTCCACGAAAGAAAAAAGGTGTGGGATTCATAACTGACAGCGATTTATATCTAATCAACCATGCAGCAATGCAATATTAGGCCATTAACTAAATAAATCAAACAGGTTTATCTAAGTCAAAGTTGAATTAGTACATAAAGTGCTCATTTTTTTTAGCATACCAAATATGTGGGCTATTATTATGAACTTTGGGCTATTATTATGAACTTCTTCGATTCCCTTTATTAATTCAAAAATTTTCAGGTAACTTCCCTGTATATGCTGACAAATCAGTTTGTTTAACACATAATCATTTAATACAAACATTATCCATAAATTTCAATCAACAATAATTAGCACGAGACAAATATTTCCTTATCATTTGAATCGTCTCCACCATGCTCATCTATTAAGCCTGTCTATGATGATCGTTCTGATGATCCCATAGAGTTATGATGACGATTCAATCAATGTTCAAAGGATTCGTTTCCAGGTGACAAAACTACCATTTTTCTGATGACGATTGTAACTTCGGCCACTGCAACAATTTATAAACAATCTACAATTTCATTCCCTTCAGGATTCTTTCAACCGTTCGATCTCTCTGCCGGAAATCGAACTAAGCCGACAAAAAATCTCGGTGACCTCAGAACAAAAGAACCCAAAGTGCCGCCCGAGTTAAGAAACCCTAGAATACTCAGACCAATTTCTCAGAGGCCGGAAGTAAATATATGAAGGGAAAGGGGGAAGGGATGGGAGTGACCGTCGATGGAAAGGGAATTGACAGGAGGGTTGACGATGGTAATGAGGGCGACGCCGTCGGCTCCCACCTCCATCTCCGCTCTCCCCTTGTTCGCCATCTCCGCCTTCTCTTCTTTCCCAATTCGCCTCGCTCTCTTCTCCGATCTGTAGCTGAGGGGGTGATCAAACCCCTTCTATACTGAGAGAACAAATCAAGAGACGGGTGGATAGAACATTCAATGCGCCGGCAGGGGGACGGGAGCGGTGACCCGATCCGGACGTTGACGTCACGAGTCTGTTGGTAGATGAGTCAAGTGAAACGATACGACCGGGATGTGGTCACCGTTAGTGCCTTCTGGCGATGCGAGCACGTCACTGAACACAAAACGGCTGTGGCGGTGACCCGATCCTGATGTTGCCCTCGCAATACGACTGACGCGGGTGAGTTCTACACGACACTATCGGGTTGGGAGGTGACCCGATCTTCTGCCGACGTCACTAGCCCTGGAAAGTCTGCGAGCTCCGTAAGATAGTATTGGAATGCGGTCACCAGATGGTGCTTGTAACGAGTTCTAACCAGTTTAGTTTATTGGTTTTATATATTGATTATTTCCATTATTGGTTAAAAAATTAAATACTTTCCTTTATATCTTGATCTCAAATAAATCACACCATCTTTTGAGCTATTTTTAAGACATATTATCTGCATAAATAGGAGATAATTATAAACCTTTCATTTCAAAAAAAAGTTGGATTTGTGAATTTTACTATATTTTTCCTGATAACTCTCAGTGAGTATACCTTTGCTTGTGGGCCTTTGTTGGGCCTGAATTAATAGGGACCATTGTTGATCTTGGCGGCCCAAATATGTCGACTGATCCTTGATCGCCCATCGGACGGTTCAGAGTCCTGATCCAAAGTGAGTTACTTTTCTCTACCTGTTGTAATACCCTCTTTCATACCTGCGTCGCAAGAGGAAAGCAATGTGGGTCCCACGAGACCCAAACCGGGGAAATTTTCGGTAGTAGTCACGTGGCGTCGACAAACCCTAATCGCTCGAGTCCTTTCCTATATAAACCCAAACAATGCCGGCCGAGCCAAGGCAGGAGTGTTTTCCTTGAGTCGGCATGGTAAAGCGCCGCCGTAACCCTAATGGCTCCGCCTCCGTGGATCTCTACTCATCCTCGTCTTGTTGATCTTTGTTCATGGTAGGGTATCGATCTCGTGGCCGGAGGCCGGAGCAAGAAGGCCAGACGCACTGCCCCGAGGTCCGACGATGTCTACCTCAAGCTCCTCGTTAAGGTTAGCTTGATTTCTATCGAAGTTGGTCTCCGTGCTTGTGATTGGTTTACCGACTCGAGCGTGATCCCTCTCTGTCGTTGTTTTGATCAGCTCTACAGGTTTCTCGTTCGGAGGACCGAGAGCAAGTTCAACGCAGTGATCCTTAAACGGCTCTTCATGAGCAAGAACAACCGGCCGCCCATCTCCCTCAAGAGGCTCATTACTTTCATGGAGAGAAAGGTCTGTTCTTTTTTTCCCTCATTCCTGTTCTTCTGATTTCTCTGTATTCGAGCCGCATTGATATGCTTGGTTGGGATTAGGATGACAAGATAGCCGTTATTGTTGGGACGGTGACGGATGATAAGAGAGTGTACGACGTGCCGGCCATGAAGGTGACGGCTCTGAGGTTCACGGAGACTGCTAGGGCGAGGATTCTGAAGGCCGGTGGGGAGTGCTTGACCTTCGACCAGCTCGCCCTCCGAGCTCCTCTCGGGCAGAACACTGTAAGTTGGGATCTGTTGCTAGTTTCGTCCTGCCTTCATATCTTTATAATTCTTTGAGGGTATGCAAACAATATCAGTTTCTAATAGACATTTAATTTAAATTTTCATGATTTAGACGCCTTGAATCTCCATCTACTAATTTTTGCCAGATTGAAAAAGCAACTATTTTATTAATGAGTCATAGAGCATGATGAGATAACTCTCTCAACAGTTGGCTAGCTCTGTGAAAAATTGTATTGCTCGACTTCTGAGTCAGGATTTATTCTTTTTTAATATTATATTTTGTTGCTCTTTCCGTATCTTGGTAGGTGCTGTTTAGAGATCATCTAAATGTTGTCATCCAATGTGTGGGAGCCGAGGGATGGCATAATTGGCTTGGTACTTGTTGTGGCTTAGTGAAAAAAAGCTTGTCTCTTGGATCTGATTTTAGACTTGTTTGGGTGCCCAATGATGTCTACGTTAACCATGCTAATGCTGAAATACTTTGAAGTTAAGTTGTATGTTCTGAGGGAACCCTTTTTTTGTTCTTTTTCTTTTTGTGTGGCTGCTTTTGTTTTTTCACTTGTGAGATGGGTGATATCAAATGTTGTTGTCACCTTTCCCACTATTTTTATTTGTGATAGAAAGTGGGGGATCATTATGCTTCATTGTGATTCTGGCATGTACATGTAACATTCAGTTTGTTCTTGTTATGAGCCACTTCAACATGCTTTTGGACTTGAGAATTGTCTTTACACATGTTGTGATTACCCATGCTATGATCAAGGCTTTTAATTTCGAATGATACCACTTGTGCTAGCGGTACATGATAGTCTGTCAGCAGACCGGTACACGGATCGCTTGCTACTGGGTGGTATCGTCGATTAGGGTCGTTTTTAATTTCAATTGTCATCGCTCGCTATGGGACAGTTATTAGCCAAGGGAGAAGGAAGAAGAGGGAGAACCTAGAGATCTGGTGCCGCTCTCTCTCAATGATCTCGATCCCTCGTTGCCTTCCCTCGTCGGATATCGCAGATGAGATGTCGCCTCCTCGTCTAAGGCCACGAGGCCTTGACGTTGTCGACGACTTTTCATCCGTGCGGGGAGAAGATCATTGAAGCTTCGCGGGGAGAAGAAAATGAGGTTTCTTCTCCCCACGCAGGGAGAAAAAACTTGGCGACGTCGCTCTTTTTTTTTAATATATATATATATATATATATATATATATATATATATATATATATATATATATATATATATATATATATATATATATATATATATATATATACCGAGCAGTAAGTCAGAGTGTACCGCTCGGTATACTCGTATCGTACCATATCGAGCTGATCTCGATATTCCAGTACAGTACGAAATTGCGAACCTTGGCTATGATGATATTGTTTTTAATCCCAGCTCATTATGAGATGTTCCATGTGTTGGAACATCAGAGAACTGACATCATGAACAACATCTGAGCAAAATTAAGTTTCCCTCCTACCTCCTATGTTTAACCAAATTTCTATGTTTTATTAGGATCTTTTTTCTTTTTGGATCTGACCATTAGTCTTGTTTTGCTTCCCAATGATGCCTCTGTTAACCATGCTAATGCTGAAATGCTCTGAAGGAATTTTGTTTCTTATTCTGAGGGGGTACTTTGTTCTTTTACTTTTTGTGTGGCAGGAGCTGCAAATAATGCAGTTACTGTCACGTATCTTGTTAAATTTGGCTGTGATGGAAGGTGGCAGCTTCATCACAATCATGGCATTGACATGTAATATTTCAACATGCTTTTGGTCTTGAAATGTTTGTACTAACATCACAATTGCCCATGCAATGATGATATTGTTTTTAAACCCAGCTCATTGTGAATCTTCCATGTGTTAAGCCAAATTTCTTATCATTTTCATCAGGAATTTTTCCACTTTTGGATCCGACCTTTAGTCTTGTTTTGGTTCCCAATGATGCCTATGTTAACCATGCTAATGCTGAAATACTTTGAAGATAATTTGTTGTTTGACCTGAGGGAACCCTTTTCTTTTTTCTTTTTCTTTATGTGTGGCAGGAACTGCAAATAATGCATTTACTGTCACCTATATAATTATATGTGGCTGTTACAGTAGGCGACAGCTTCATAACAATCATGGTATTGACATGTAACATTTCAACATGCTTTTGGACATGAAATGTGTATACTCATGTTGCATGCAGTGATGATATTGTTTTTAATCCCAGCTCATTGTGAGATCTTCCATGTGTTGGAACATCAGAGAACACACAATATGAACAATATCTGAGCAAAACTATGCTCCGTCTTGACACGTGTCTTAAGTCAAATCTTTTCTCTTTTTCATTTGGAGGAGATTATATTACTGGAACAATGAACCTTAATAGTATCTCTCTTTGCTTATCACAGAACCAATGTTCTTGAAAATTGGAAAGACTAGGTTTCGTGATTAGTATTCTGTTGCAATTTTTCCTGCAGTTCTCCATTTTGGGTTCTTTTTGTGTTTTGAAGGAAGATGCATTTTCTCAAGTCTTTTTTGGCTCCGATTAGCATCATGTGTAACTTCATTTGGGTTTATATACCTTGAGAATTGAGCACGAATGAGCTTTTTTGTTTTGAAGGAAGATGCATTTTCTCAACACTTTTGGCTCCGATTAGCATCGTGTATAGCTTCATTTGGGTTTTATATACCTTGAGATAATGAGCATTTTAAGGAAAGAACGTATTATAATGGCTGTAAATTTTGATTTAGGCAATCATTACTCCATATTTCTGATCAAGCTTAATCCGTTCGCCCCCAGGTTCTCTTGAGAGGCCCAAAGAATGCCAGGGAAGCTGTTAAACATTTCGGTAAAGCTCCTGGCGTGCCACACAGCCACACAAAGCCCTACGTCCGCTCCAAGGGGAGGAAGTTTGAGAGGGCCAGAGGAAGAAGAAACAGCAGGGGTTTCAGGGTCTAAGTCAGCCAAGCCGATGTTCTTGACCCACTATCTATATCATCTCTTAGTACGTGTTAAATCTCAACCTCACAAGGATTTCTTGCGCTTCTTATCAACCTGAATCAATCCGACTTTGATGTTTGTTGACTTCAAATGAACTGCATGTGTTTTTGGCACCGGTAAACTGTGCAACATGGCTTTCTTGTATTTTGATTTATCATCTGAATCATTGACTTCGATGGTAGATGATTTCAATTGAGTTGCATTTGTATATAGTTCTATCCAGATGAATCACAGGGTACATTGTAATCACATAACGATTTCAATTGACCTTTCAGCTGGAACACATTGGTCGAGATTGGCATCGGAGAATATTGTGTGCATTCATTAATTACTTGTTACTTGTGATGGATTTATATATTATCTTCAGAAATTAATTATCATTTTTATATTTTTGAAAATTATATTAAGTTTTTTTTTTATATTTATAAAAGTAAAATATTAATTTTTTTATATTGTTGTTTCTGTTGTTAAAAATATTGTAAGATTTATCTGTATGAGTTGATTTTTATTTTAATTTATCACTGGAAATTTAAGGATTTTAATATAATCATAAAAATGAAGTGTTAAAAGATAATTAATTATAGAAATTAATATATAATCATCACACATTAAAAGTCAACTCACTGAAGAGTTTATGTTATTATTATTATTATTTTGTTTTAGGCATTAATTACATCATCTCTATTAATTTTTTTCCTAAAGGAAGACAAAATCAAGCCGTTTACTGGCAAAGCAACCACGAAAGTTAATGGGGGCAATTGCATACCGAAACACCATTAAGTGTTAATGATTGATACACTACTGGTATACAAAAGTATGAACTTTATTTCAAATCATGAAAGCTTAAAACTATCTTAGTATGAGCTGAAGAGTGATAATTTTAAGATCAGCTAATAGATGCTTATTGTTGATGGTTCCAAGACTCACACAAACGTTTGACTCTCCTCATTAACCTTCCAGATGATGGTTTCATTCAGGGCTTTAAACCAAACTAACTCTTGAAGGAGTGCATCTTTGAATACATACAAACATGGATTGATCTACTACTCAGTGAATCAGAAACAGGACTTTATAACAATTATAATATTGACATGTCAAACTTGCTCAGGACTTTCTTTTCATCTTTATGGCTGATTTGGAAGGATAGCTGACCTCATGTTTTTACAACAATTATAATGATCCTGCTACATTAGCAATCACTTTCTAAAATAAACATGAACAGGATCCCCTGGCTGTTGTATTTGTTCTTGCCATGAATCATCTCATGCTTGGCAAACTACAAATGTGCATGATGTCCAAAGGGATCCACCCAAGAATACATTCTTTACAATGTAACTTGGTTCATAACAGCAGCTTTCGAGTAAAGTTGATCCTCATTTACAGTTTATAGTTACACCTGGAGAAGAAGAGGCAGTCTGAGTGAATGTACAGTGTATACAAAGGAAAATTTACAAGAGGAAGACGACCTCCTCATCTACCAACAACCTAAAACATACTTGAATAGCTGGCCAGCCCAAGGATCATCAACAACAACTATGGAGTATGAACTACAACGAGGATATTTTTCCTGTAACAGGCATACACAACAACCACATTATACAATTCGATCTTGTATCGTCGATTGACTGTGGAGAGCATCACGTGAAGGGGATTAACATAATGAAGACTCCAGTCATCTGCCACTTCATTGAGGAAGACAGATCGAAGGATGGGAGTCCAGGAATGCTCTCCTCCAACAACAGGTGTGGGTTAATGATCCAGCACTTCGGTCTAGTCATGTTGCTGCAAAATTAGGTTCAGCATAACAACAGTTAAGTCTTCAAAGTAGTGACAGGCTGATGCTCATTAAAGCAGGTGAAACATGAATAAATCATTTTAGGAAATGCTCATTAAAGCAGGTAAAACATGAATAAATCAATTTAGGAAACATGGAAGCTAGAAGACTTGTCAGTACATTCACAAACTCCGGCTTGTTCTATGCACGAGGGTCTGTGAGACTCGAGAGCCCTATTTCAAGAAGGCATAAGCAGGCAATGGGGATTCACACACTACTACATGATGACATCAGAGTTTAAATAAAATTTAATCGAAGTTGAAGCACATCAAGTAATCCAAGTATGTGTCAACTGTCAAGCCTCCGTTATATTATAGATATATCAATATTTCTATTTAAATTACTGATAAACAAAGCAGAGCGTATATAAAAACCAAAGGCAATGGAAGATACAATTTTCATATATCAGTAGGATCAGACCACTGGAAGTCCTGACATTGCAAAAATAAATATAATTCACCATGCATTAGTGTAATCCCATCGTTTGAAGCTACAATTTTACCAGTTATAATATGAATAATAATAACGATAGTAGAAGATGATTTGTTTACTGGTTCTTTAATATATTTTATTTTTGGACACAAGAAGAGGATTAGGCATACAAAAGGAAGGAGTGTGGAGCTTCCAACAGCAGAATGTAAAACTGAATGAAAGAATATAAATTAGGTGTACTGGTTGACAGTAGAGATGTCCTAATAAATTCTAACTTATCTGTCTCACACTTGGTGCACAAATAATGCCTACCATTCACTTTGCACATCATGAAAAATCACAATCCAGACTAGAAATGTCCCAAGTCCCAAAGGCTGTCATGATCCAAGAACCAACACTTACAATAAGGGGTGCAGGGCACGCTTCTTAGACTATGGTGCATGGCAAGCCCTGGAACCCTTTTATGAGTGTTGATACTTGGGACCGAACAAAACCTTAAAACATAGTTGCCAATGTTTCTGGTTGCAATTGTAATTACTGTTACAATTATGGTATTGTAAGAAAGATATAAAGATCTTCAAAAACTCACTTGGGTGTATGACTGCTCGTCATACATTGAAACACCACATGTTGCAGATGTGGAAGCCCAATTCTGGAAGCTAGCATCAAAGTGATTCACTTGGTAATCTATAGTGCTTTCCTGTAAACTATTTTCTGCATCAGGTTTGAATGTTCTTTCACTGACCAAATTCTGACAGTAGGACTGGTAAGGATACTGTCCTCCTAGCTGTAGCCTTAAACATGCATTTGGGCTATATTCATGCAAGGATCCCTCTTGTACTTGCTCATTGGCATCTGTCTGTTCACCCGTGCTGAAGTAAGCATTACAATTTTGAAGAGGTGTGTCTGCTGAGCATCCAATATCTCTAGAAAACAAAAATATCACACCAATCATTGTATAAGAATTTGGACAACTCTGGACTTTACTCGAATCAAGTGAAGCTGGAAGCTCATGGTGATGATATACATGTAGTTAAAGGTTTAAACTACCACTTTTCAGGATAAATGGGTCAGTTCAGTTGCTAGTGGCCCTACAATGTGACGAAAGTTAGTGCAATAAAATTGACTTCCTAGGTTAGGATTAGGCAAATAAAAATAGAACAAAGAATATAAAACTAATTGTATCTCAGAAATAACAACAATCACTTAATAAATGAATAATGATACAAAGCAATTATATTGCCTTCTCACCTCTGAGATAGCAAATTAGAATCTTGTGGAAGCATCAATTGCTGGCCATCATTGTTATGAAGCCATGATACTGGTGAGGCTCCTTGCTCATAGTTAAATCCCGAGTGTAGATGTATGTCATTCTGGAACTACAAAAGTTCATCAGCTTCTTTTCGTTAATGAATATACATGCAATTTACCCTTCCATAGGGCAACGAATGACCACAAAAAGTCATCTTACCTGGCCACAACAGTCCACAGAAATAAGTTGCCTTCCAAAGTTCTCCTGTCAAAACAAAGAAAGCGAAGCACTTATAATGGGAAAACTAAAATAGCACATGAATATAAGAGTAGATGTTATGTGATTTATGTCCTGACCAACAGATACCATTACGTTAACTAATTAAAAATTACAATCATGCATCAATAATTCCAAAATGTGTTGTTACCTTATGTGCCTGGATTCTGCTGAGAGATTCCTTGAGAGATTGTTCCATAGCCCTAATATGGTCTATGTCACTAATTTCATCTGGGTCAGCCCAATAACTGAAAAGGAAAAAAGAAAAAATGTTAAATGCATAATGAGCTAGATTAGCTAATTCAATCCTAAACTTGTCTTCCAGCAGCATTTCTTATTATATTACTTGAGAAATGACCAGAAGAACTTGTATGCACATCATCTTTTAGTTTACAATTTTTTGATAGGAAACCAAGTTTGCAGACATAGCAAATTGTAGATCAATACCTAATATGAATGGCATGCAATCATCCATATGAACAAACAAATGTCATTCAATAAATAAAAAGACTTGGAAAAGCCAGTTCTGCAGTTGCTGCTTCTAAGTTCATTAGGATCCTGGTCAGGCAACTGCCATAACAATGATCTTAAAGAAATTGTTTAATCATACATGATACACCACGCAGAAAGAAATTGTTTGGTCTTAAAGAATATCTTCTAAATTTTACAACTTAAGGACAACAACAATGGGCAAAGACAGGTATACTTCTGCTTCTGTCTATGATTCCTTTTCTAATACCCAACCTCTCATCGCAGCCTCTAGCTTTGAATCCTTTTCAGGTATAACATAGAACTCATAGATCCAACTACTTGAAGTGAGCTAATGGAATCACTAAAGGTAAAGAGTGATGTCCCACACCACCTGCTTAATGCATCAAGATGAGACCATTAAACTGCTCAAAGCACAACTGTCTTTGAGGCAGTCTATCTGAATTTATACTAATTTTTTTCTTCCTAAGTTGAGATTATGAGACCAGTGCCATTCTTTATTTTAGAATACTTCTCAAACAAGCTATATCTCCATGGGACATCTTTAAGTTGACCATTATATCCATTAAAAGTGGCTTTCTAAATTTAAGGAAAGGTCATGAGAAACAGAACTCATTCTCTTGATCAGCATGGCTCATTCTAAAATGACTAACCCACATCAGCAGGATATTCCATCAACAATTTTATTATTCCTTCGCAGTGGAGAAAACTTGCTGCAGCACATTTTTCAGACTTGCATAACTAAAGCATCTGCAACTTACCACTATGAAAAACACAGTATATCATGTTTAAAACAAAAAAGTAACTACTCTACGGCATCTGATTTGAGTAATGTGATAATCGAGAACAAGAGTATAGCACCTTAGTCTTTTTTGTACATCTAATAGTTGACCATGCAATGAACCTAGGTAACTAGCCAGCTCCTGCATTAGGAGTTTTAACAAATAACCGGAATATCAAAAAGTGTTACAGGTATACTAATTGAAAATGATGATGCAGTGGGAATTGTGATATGATAAGTACCTCAACTGTCTGGGTGCTGCAAAGAAAAGAAAAGAAAAGAAGAACGTAAGAAACTTGGAACAGTTTGCAACATATCCCAATTATACAAAATCACAGGTACCTTGGACCAAGGAATTCTTGAATATTAACATCATGGTCCAACTTCTTGAATGTCTTCTTGAGAGCCTAGAAGAAAGGGACATAAGTTTTGGAAAGCATGTAACAATGATCCTCAGTTGCTTGAATTTGAAACCATCTAACAAAGATGGAATGATCATACTCATATACTGATTACTGCAGAATGATGAACAAACTTACTTCAAGGCTCTCCAACTTTCTGTTAAAATTGCAAAAGAAAGAAAGGTGACATCAAAAGGGCATATAATCTATATAAAAAACACATCCAAAAGCCAATGAGGATTGCAGCAGACCTTTTTGCCCTTTCTTGTTGGGATACTTGAGAAAACCTAGCAACAACTTCCTCAATGTTGCTGTTAGACAAAACAAAAAGAAACTGAGTAGAAGTTCTTATAAAGGAAAAGTAAATTGTGGGAGGCTAATTCAACTATTATCTTTTTCAAAGGTCACCATCGTATATAACAGAAAGATGGTTCTGCAACATCTATTTCCCTCTTGCAACTAATATGCATCCTTCCTCCTGACTAATCTATACAAACAAATGGTAATGCCTAAGTAGACTCTAAAATTCCACCCTCACTAATCAAAGGTCAAGACGACCCCTTCCTCTTTCCTTTGCCCGCGAACGGTCATCCGCAGAACTAAACGATATATTTAACCAAAGAGCTCCATTAAATGATTAGGCATCATCGAACAAAGAAGCATTCAGCACCAATCCGGCAACGAAGCGCATGATTCTCAAATGTGGAACCAAAGAGATTCTGTTAAATGAACCAGTCAGCTACATGCTCATGAAGGATGACCAAGAACAAGGAATTAGTACCTGCGATCTCCAACACATACTGTGGGCTTCCCATTAGGCGCGAACATGAGGAGGACAAGGTCAATGTCGCACAAGATCGATAGCTCCTTCGCTTTCTTCATCACCCCCGCTTTCCTCTTCGAGTAGGTAACCTGCCGGCTGCTGCTGTTCTCCAGTCTCTTTATCTTCAGTTTCACCCTCCCCATCGAACCCCTTACAGGCTTCTCCCCCTTCGGACGAAGAAGGCTGTCGACCTTTGGCCCCAATCCCCTCCCAGTGGTTCTCAAATCGTACAAAGCTTCGACCTTTGGCCCCAAAAATCTCCAGAAGCAATCAAGAGGAGGCGAAAATTGGAGCCCCAACAGAGATGGCAGCCACAGAACAACAAGAATCAAAAATCAAAATCAAAATCGACAATGATCCAGCGAATTCGCGGACTTCCCTCCCAAGAAGCGATTTTTATGCCTATTAATTCACGTCGTCGAAGGATCGGATTGCAATCCAGTGGAAGGGAGGGAGCGGAAAGCCAGGGTATAACGATTTGGAGAGCGAGGGAGGGAGATGAAAGAGCGGGAGGTAAGGGACAGCGAGTCCGTCCAACCGAAGCCGCTTCCCTAGGAAATCTCCGAGGTCGGTTACCTCGCCGAAACGGACCGACTCGGGCGACCCTCCTTGGGCCGGGTTTTTTTTTTTAATTAGACCGGTTCTTTTTTGCAATGGTGAATTTTGGGCTAATTACCAATCAACCCTCGCGGGATCACTCACTATATACCATTATTCTCAAACATTATATAATATATATATATATATATATATATGTCCCTATTATTAATCTCTACCATTGGCATAGGAACGTCGAAATTTCAATTTAACATTAATATTCACTAAAAAAAATTAAGAAAACATGAAGGGTCAATAGAAATAATAAATGATATTTTAGGTAGTCAGCTAATTGGAAGAACCAAATCCTAGTTATCAATTTTCTTCACACATTGTCCCAAACAAAATCTTCACTCTTTGATCACATTTGATTATACTATTTTGCACATCTGCACTATCTGCATACTAAAAGACACTTTGAAGAATGCAAATGATAGATGCAGGCCTCATATACCAAGATTTAAAAAGATTGCAAAACTAATCACCAAGAAGAAAGTTTACCAGCATAAAGCTTATTAATCATGACAACCATGTCCAGTGACTGGCAAAAAAATGCAATCACCTAAGAAAGTGATGCAACAGCCAACAATTACATCCTGCATCACCTCAAACAATTTTCTTTCAATGTTGTATACAAGCGTATTCGAACTCTGTTTCAGCTCCGTATCTGTAAGAACAGCATGTAATTTCAGTGTTCGACGACAAGACATCAAAATAGGTACAGAATGAACAAGTATCGAGTAGCATGTTGCATCTTAGGTCTCTTCTTCCCTGCTGCACCGTGAATCCATCTTTTGCATGGGGAGATCATGAGTCACAAAGATCGATCATGTTGTATTTCAAGTCGGGATTCATGTAAGCATGAGAACAAAGTTCATATATAGGAATGCCAACGAGTGACGGGTCCTCACAAGGGCAGAATCCAAGTTCTTGACAACTGTGTGTCAGCGAAGCACCAGTTGGCCCTGTTGGATGAAGTCCACCACAAATTCTGTTGAAAGAAATGCCACAACAAGAGACAGGTGCTAGTAAATTTTAATTTAATCTCACATTGAAAGCGACGGAACGAATATGACTACATAGGGCTAACTAGACATATGAGAGTTCTGTTTATTTCTTTAGTTTGCTCAGTAAAGCTACCCAGACCTTATTCTTAGAAGTTTTTCCATGCCGACCTGCAACTCATCAAAACAAAAGCACAAAAATCCTGAAACATGGCAAATAAATATGCTTTATAGTACTCGTTATGGAATTGTCACAAGCATACGCCTGTAACATAGGTTTTATTTTTGTTGTCAAAAGCAACTGTAAGTCCTAAGAACTCCAATCTAAGTATCACAACTAAAAAAACTACAGCTATTTCTTAGTGCAACTAAATTTCTCCTCATTAACTAGGCCCAGGTAGTTAGCTAAACCTTCTAATACATCATAATGAACTGAACAACAAGATCAATTAATATCAAAATTTGACAAAAGAAAGAAAATCCAGATTTTGACATATGAAATTGATTTGACTGAATGTCCATTTTGCAATGGGTCGTCATTCAGATTTTCTCATAGCAAGTTATTCAGAAGCAAAACGACTAAACAAAAAAAATCAGAAAACAGAAATATTAAACGTAGTTTGAGTAACTGAATACGCACCTTGGAAAAAAGGCAAAGAAGAAGCTCGCTATCAGGATTTCATGGAGAGAGACCCTTCAAACATCATCATCCAAGTTTCCAACAGTTCTTGCCTCCGCATTAAAAGTTTATATGCAACCGTGCCCTCACTCCTAAATACAAATAAGACAAATACAAGCTTTCATTTAGTTTACTCAACTGCAATCACTGAAAAGGGTAGATATGCAAAAGTACAGCTGAGGCCAAGTAATGAGGATATCCAAAGGCCATTACAAAACCTGCAAAGTATTTATGCCTGAAATTGGAGGCAGAAAACACTCCATCCCTCAATCAAATGCAGGATATTTTCTGGTAATGTACCATACCATTACTTCTCTAAAAATGAGGATATCCAAAGGCCATTACAATTATGCAAAAGTGTCACAGCAGAGGCCAAGTAATAAAATAGCTGGCAGCAGGACAGCATCTCGTTGCAATCTCTAATAGACTTGAACCAATCAATACTCATCTCCTTGTCCAAGTAAAATGACCAACAAAGAACTGTTGCCATCAAAAAGCTATGGTATGAATAAATTAAACTCAACTGTTGACAACTCTGCCAACATTTTCAGGTTCAATTTTCATGGAAGAAGGGGAGCTCAGATAAATTCCTTTCCTTTCACATTTACTGATAAACTCCTGGACCTCTGTTAAATGGCCCATACAAAGAAGGGAATCAACGATGGAGCCATATGAATAAGAATTTGGAGTGATGCCATTGAGCTCCATTACGTGTAAAGTTTCTTTGGCTTCTTCAATTTTCCGTGCATCACATAAAGCTCTGATGAAAGCATTGTAAGTATAGATATCTGGAACGACCCCAAATCTCAACATATCATTAAAAATGTTTCGTGCTCTCTCAAGCTTTTTCATCCTACAAAAACTCAAAATGAGGGCATTAAAAGAAAAAATGTCTGGAATAATGCCTTCTGATTTCATCCTTTTAAAGAGCACCATTGACTTGTGTACATTACCAACTTCACAAAGAGAACGGATTAGTATATTGTATGTGATGGCATTTGGGGAGACACCCCATTTTACCATCTCAATAAAACAATCAAAAGCATCATTCATTTGATGCACCTCACAAAGTCCATCAATTATGGTGCTAAAAGTAACAACATCAGGCTTAAGTCCATGCTCCAAAAGCATCTTTACAATATTCCTTGCCATATTTATATCCCCAGCCTTAGAAAAGCCAGTAATCAGTGTATTGAAGGTAATGAGATTTGGAAGAAAACCCTTAGCCTGCATCTTTTCCAAAGTTTCCATCGCCTTATCCATCATTTTGGATTTAACAAAGCAATCGATCAATGTATTGTAGGATACTACACTACATAGACATCCATCCACCATCATCTGCTTCAGATATTGATCAGCCTCCATTATGAGTCCTTCCTTCAACATAGACTTGACGACAATGATGTATGTACTAAATCCAGGCTTGCCACCTCTTTTAACAAACTCATCCAACATTTTGCATGCTTCAGTCAATCTCAAGCTCTTCAAGGCGCAAGCCACAACTACACCAAAAGTTAAAGTATCCATACAATAGCCCCTTTCACTCATTCTGTCCATGAACTCCCTAGCCTCAGTTGCCATATTATTCTTTGAGAGGCAATGGAGCATAGTGCTACAAGCATGTTCTTGCAGCACTGATTCTCTTTCTAAGAACCCACTTATAATCTCATATGCCGTCCGTGATTCCAAATATCGGAATGCACCATGAATCAATGATCGAAAGGTGGCTTCATTAGGTGCTACATTTCTCTTTCTCATCGTCTCAATCACCCGAAATGCCTCTTCTACCCTCTTGGCATTAAAGAAGCCATCTACCAGCATCGTGTACGTGAACACATTCGGCAAACACCCTGAATTTTCCATCTGCTTCAACAACCGAAGCGCTTCATCAACGATACCATGCTTGCAGACTCCATGAATGAGAGCATTGTATGTGAAACAATCAGGCAAGCAATTATCGGAAGGCATCTGTTGGAATTTGAAATAAGCCAAATCAAGTGAATTCGCTCTAACCAACGATTCGATGACCGAGTTGTAGACTCTCGTCGTCGGCCTAAAACCCAATATCGGCAACTGGCCGAAGACCTCATTCACATACTTTGCGAGCCCTAATCGTCCCCAGCTGGAGATAAGGATGCACAAGATGTCCTCTGTGATTCGACATCCACACCTTCTGATCTCATTCAGTAGGTCTACCGACAACACTACCGGACCTTTCCTCCAGAGCGCATCGATCAACACCATCCGCACCGACCGATCGCGCGCCAACTTCTCATCGAAATTAGAAACCCAGACGTAGAACTTAAACGAGGACAACGGTTCTTCCAGATTTTGGAGAAGGCTGACGACAACTCGGGAGCTCGCACATGGCGCATAGCGTTGGAACTCAGAGTTGAGCAACAAGAACCAATCTTTCTGGCATAGAATCGCCGAGACGCGAGCTGGGTCGAGGGTTCTCTCGGCCGTCTGCCTGACCGAGGTGGAAAGGAGCGAGTTCGTTGGGGACTGAATGACGCCATGAAAGGATCCGGATTTCGAAGGAGCGATCTGAGACTGGCCTGGGAGGCGGTAGCGAGGAGCGTTGCGCTGAGATTGGCAGCCGTCGTTGCTGGGAGTGGACCCGGTGGGGTTCCCCGCCTTGAGAAGAGTCTGCGCAGGGGACAAAAACTTGTTGGAGAGAGAGCTGCGGAGATTCGAAGGAGGAAATCGTCTCATGAGCAGCGAGTGATTTCCTTCGCCGTCCCAAGCAACCTCGACGGCTCGGAGAAGGGAAGCGCCTGCGAACTGGTAGGGCAGCGGAGCCTTTGAAAAGAAGGCGCGGCCGGCGGGCCGAAACACACAAAGATCGCTGCCCATTTATTCTGAGCCCAATATGGGGCAGTTGGGCTCGGGAATCGGGCCCGACGAAATCAACTGTAAAGACGCGTGTACTAAAAAAAGAAGGCGTGAAGCATGTGGGATGTGTTGTACGGCTTGTCGTTGAGGAGGTGACACACAATAAGATCAGGTGGGATCGGCAGCCCCATTTCAAGAAGCAGCAAAATGTTTGATACATCTAAACATACACATTGTTCATTAAGATGACATAATCTAAAAAAGAGTTAATTATAATGAAATAGACCATTTTTGTCCCATCTAAAACGGGGTGGGGTGCATACCAAGCACTAGAATTAGATGGTCCTGTAAACAAGAAAGGAGTAACCACATGGAAAAACCAACCAGATTTTAGATCATTAACCCTCCCTCGTATAAATAATTTGAGAAACGAACCAAAACATCAACCAGATTTTTAGGATCACAATATCCTGTTTTGCACCAGTGTTCCATGGTCCTTTAAAATAAGAGTCTAAACACAACAGAACAGACAACACGAGAGTGAGAGTTCCAACCACAACTAAGAATCCGAGAACCATGGGGCAGGTAGAGCGTTCGAGTTCTTATGGTTTAGACCACCACATGGCATCAAAGGCGCAATCCTACTACTTGATGTATTGGGAAACCCACTTGAAGCCATCGCCGTAGCCCATCTTGCGCACGATGCTGCACATGAAGACCTCAAGGGGGCGGACGTTGGAGTCTGTGAGATTCACCTTGCCCTTTCCGGTTGTGAAGTTGTTCAGGCCTAGATGGAACCTCAACTCGTCCTCTGATGCTGCATATGGAATGTCAATTTTGTTGCCCAGGATGAGGAAGGGGACATTTGCCAAGGAATCATCAGAGAGAAGTGCATCCAGTTCCTTCTTTGACTCTGCAAACCTCTCCTTGTCATTTGCGTCCACCAGGTATACCACTGCATCCACCTAATCAGACAACAGCCAAAATACACCATTTATAATAATTTACAAAAGGACCTACAGAAGAAGCTCGTCAAAATCATAAAAGGAAATGTGAGTACGCGCAAACTATCTACAAATATTGCAATTAAACAGAACAGTTTCCTAACTTCACACGATCATTGTAACTCTGAAAATGTCATGCAAGAAACCAGAGCTAGAGATATTGACAAGCTTAACGAACCAACCAGGTGCATCATCAGATCGGAAATTTAAGCATGGCTGCAGGCCTGCAGTTTCCAACTATATATGACGTCACAGTATATGCAACTAGCTTGGCTAGTTCTAGTTGATTATGAAATTGATACAGAGTGTAGGAAGTACAGCAGAAATTTGATGGTGATGCATAACGATAACAAACATAATATGTAGTCTGCCTAATCGTCAAGATGCAATTTTCTGAATATATAAGACAAAGAAGAATATAGAAGAAACATGTAACAAGAACCTAAGACTTGATAGTATTACCTGGATTACACATACATAGGCAAATGTGTACAGACGTATAGTGTAGTCCTTATATTAGTGAAGAATGAAGAATATATTCAAGGAGAAACTAATATACCCCTTAAACTGAAAGAGACTGCTGCCATGCAGAATTTGATAGTGCATCAATATGCTTTTTACAAATCTAATAGCAGGTCTGATTTCCCAATTGTTTTTGCTCGCTGGCATTGACAGGAAGCGCTCACCCAGAAGTACCTCAGATGACTAGGACCAGTCACATAATGAATTTGGCCAGAAGTTTTCGAACAGGACTTATGAAACACCTCTTGGCTTAGGCATATTGTTGGAACCCAGTGCAAACTCTGTGGAGACAAGAAGAACACCATGGCACCACTGGCTCCTAAGAGTTATGAACCCTGCCTGTCCAACAATCAGTGAGAGTTGACCAATGTTCCTTTTACTTCTATGGATCAAGACATGGTTCCCTTATTATATTTATGGAATAGAAGGAATAGATATTTCATAAGTCTGAAAGGAGCTAGGCCAATAAAAACAACATTCTTTCAAATGTTAAATTTAGATCAATGAAAACAAATCCGTAAAATAGTCTAATGCCTCCGTGTTGGTCGGAAAATAGTCTAATGCTGTCCAATTTGCATTGTTAAGTTAATCAACACCTAGGACCAGTTGGTAGAATCAATTGGTTGTCAGATTAAAACATGGAACAGTATAATCGAAAAGGAGTCATTCGCCAAATAGCTGAATCTCTACCAAATTAACTTGCATCATAGGCCCCATGAAAGCACTATCAGATTTTGAAATGGTTGTGTGATCTATATATTCGTATTGCATTTCTTTTCTGCCAAGACAATATCATCTTCATGAAACCCATTCTCACGACACTCATAAAACTCCACCCTCTAAATTTCAACAACATCTACTGTAATGGAACACAACTGAAGAGAGCAACTAGGCCAATCAGATTTGTACATCTCCTGGCGTGGATGAGATTTAACTATCAGAAAAGAAAGACCTTAAAACAACCTTCTCCTAGTGAGAAATAAAGGATACTGAAAAGGACAGATAAATGCTTTAAACAGGACATTGTCACGCAATAATACGTAAGACAAACATATTGAAAAAAGTGACAGACCTTAGCGTAGTAATCCTTCCAGACACGTCGTGCGATCTGATGGCCTCCCAGATCGAAAGCCTTGAACTTGATATTCCCGATGCTCAGCTCCTCCGACGTCGGATACTGCGTCGGCTGGTGCTGAACTAATCTCTGCATTCAAACAAACAAATCCAACCAACAAGCCCTCAGATCAACTGATTAAGCAAAATCGAAAAGAGAGTCGTGAAGGAACCGACCTCATCCTTGAGCATATGAAGCAGCGTGGTCTTCCCAGCGTTATCGAGTCCCAAGAACAAGATCTTGGCCTCCTTCTGCCACAGACCAAGGGAGGCGAGGACCCCGTAGAACCAATCTACGAGAAACATAGCGGCCGGGGAGGATTTCGACAAGGCAGAAGGACCAGATCTATCGAATCAAGGCGCGATCTCGCCGGGATCCGCCGAAGAGATCAGATCCGGCGGACGGAATCGGTTCCGAGTCAGAGATCTGGGAGCGGAACGCCGAAAGGGATCAATGCGCCTTTGATGGGACGAGAGAAGAGACGAAATGGAACCCTAATTAGGGAAGGTAAGCTTGGAATCAGAGGAAAGGGGGAGGACAAGGTGAAGCGCGGACGGTCGCCTCCACGGTCGCGAACAGAGTATATATTAGTTTATTTCGGGCATCTTTGTAGTTTCTGAGTTGGATGCGGGTTATCGGGTCGACGGGTCATGGGATCCATGCATTGCTACTTATTATTTTATTACGAGTAAAATATATTATATTATATTATATATATATATATATATATATTTGTTTTTTTTCAAAAGTACCCCTCTTTTATTTTTCTCAAATAATAACTCTAATTTTAAAATACTCAAAATACCCATTAAAAATATTTTCATCAATTTTATTTGCTCATCAAAAATAACACTTATAATATCTTATTGATATACTAAAAACACTACAAATGTTATTGAAAAATGACTTCATGTCATATCTCTTTATTTTTTAGATTATAGTTAATCTGAGTTGGGTTAGAAATATATTTATATCATTTATAAGATTTTCAAGTACATTTTATAGCTATGGCCAATTCATTGTAATAATCCAAAAACATCATGAATTTTTTTATAAAAATAGTTTGATTATTTTTTTAAATTAAAGATATTGTTTGAAAAAAAAAGTGAAATAGGTATATCAATTGAAAAATACTCAAAATATGAATATTTTCTAAAAACTAATGTACTAGATTGAAAAGCAAAAATTCATTCAACTAAATCATAGTTAGCATATAATCATCCCATCACATTCTAATTAGCAAGCATGATGATATTCCTCTAAATATTAGAATCATATCTACATCACTAAGTTAGACATAATAAACAGAATTTATATAAATTATAATATAAAGTAGCTTAAAATTAATACTATCATGGTTAAGGTTTTAAAGAATAATAATGTAATTATAAATTTAATATTTTAGCTATATTATGTGACAAGAGATTGAATTGCATACCAATGTTGACAAAATTATAACATTCACATTAGAACTAATCCTTATAATATAATCTTCTAAAGCCTTCAATCTCCAACGTCATGGTTTCTTATTATTAATATAATGAATGACCTCTAAGATATCTTTTATATATATATATATATATATATATATATATATATATATTCTGTATGATTTATTTACATTCTTATATAGACCCTCTACAACAACAAATAAAGTTCTTTCTCTTTATTTTCTTATCATAAGATAATATATATCTGTAATCTGAATTCATGTATTATCACATGAGAACTTAGAGGCCCAATGGTAGAGCTTCATAGACTGAGATAATACAATGTTATCACTGTATTATCAACACCGGAGATTCAATAACTTTTTTATATTTTCTCTATTTCTAGAATGCTAATCACATATTACCTTTTATATTTGTATCGTATTAGTATAATAATTTCTATACTTAAAAATTTTAATTTTATAATTATAATAAAAAATAAAAAATAAACAATTTTATTTATCTTAACGTCGACTCACGAAAAATACAACACATAACATCACATACTAAATTGATGTAAAATTATTTCTTTATCAATATAATTATTAAAAATAAAAAAAAAATTATTTTTTCATATCGATCCATGATGTTATGTGTTATCAATATGGGTAAATAGTAATGCTTGTTTTATTTTTAGAATTATAAAAATCTTAATATAATTTTTTTTTTAAGTATAACGATCGTGATATTAGTAAACGTTGACTTGGGAATTGATATATACACTCTGATTTCACTTAAGTGCACCGCTTTCCGCAGCGCCGTAAACGTACGTTGGTGAGCGTCTCATATGAAATTTATCGCGTATGTTTATCTTGGGGTATTTTGAGAGTGTTAAAGGCTATTTACGTCCATAAAGATTTAAAGCCGGACTTTTAACAGCCGAACCTTTGGACGTCCTCCCGGCCGCCCCCATTTCCCCTCCTCCTCTCCCCCTCCGACGGCAGAACCCTAATACGATGGGTCGGCGCATGTATGGATCCTGACGATGAGAAGATCGACGGCTGTCATCAGGCCGCGCCTCGCCGCTGCAGCCTATAGCCCTACCCGATGTTCGTCCTCCTCCTCTAATTCGGCCTCCATCTCTCCTCGAGAAACCCCGACGGTTGATTCTTCGGATCCTTTGTCGGAGCTCTCGTCCGTCCTCACCCGTTCCAATTGGTTAGATGACCCCCGCCTTTCCCGCCTTGCGCCGTCCCTTACCCCTCACCATGTCGCCGCCCTCCTCCGGTCCCGCCCCCTCGAACCCCGCGTCGCCCTGGGCTTCTTCGACTGGATCAGCCTTCGCCCCGGCTTTCGCCACACCGTCGATACCTACTCCTCCCTCCTCCAAACCCTCGCCCGAGCCAATCTGCCCCCCCGCCGTGCCGAGAAGATCGTCATTTCCATGATCAAATCCTGCTCCTCCGCCGTGGAAATCCACTCGGCCCTCCAATCATTCAAATCCCTGAATCAAATAGGTTTCTTCCCGAGTCTCCGATGCCACAATTTTATGATGATGAAGTTCGCTAGGTTCCAGATGATTGCCGAGATGAAGGACCTGTACGAGCAAATGCAAAAAGATGGGATCTTTCCCAATCTTCATACCTATAACACAATTATTAATGCCCACTGCAAAGAGGGAAACATTATCGAGGCTAAGCTCTACTTGAACTACTTACTGCAAGCCGGGCTGGACCCAGATTCCCATACGTACACCTCGTTCATCTTGGGGTATTGCCAGAGTGATGATTTTGTTCGGGCCTGCCGGGTGTTCCTGTTAATGCCACTGAGAGGCTGCGCAAGGAATGAGTTCTCATATACTGTTCTTGTTCATGGGCTCTGTGAAGCAGGGAAGGTGAAAGAAGGTTTATCGCTGTTTTCATTGATGGATAATGATGAGTGCTCTGCGGATTTGCACATTTACACAGTGATGATTGGTGGACTCTGCAAGTTGGGAAGGGATGTTGATGCGAAAATGATGCTGAATGAGATTTCACAGAAGGGTCTGGTTCCGAATGTTGTTACTTATAACGTTCTGATTGACGGGTACTGCAAAATCGGGAAGATTAACGATGCGTTTGGTGTATTGGATTTGATGGAGTCCAATGGGTGTAAACCAAATGTTAGGACTTACACAGAATTAATTTGTGGGCTTTGCCGCAATAAGAAGGTGCACAAGGCCATGGCTTTATTAACTAAAATGCTTGAGGATGGGTTGCTGCCAAACCAAGTAACCTACACTTCGTTGATTCAAGGACAATGTATGGAGGGTGATACAAATAGTGCCTTTAGGTTGCTCAGTTTGATGGAGGAGAAAGGCATGGTTCCCAACGAGTGGACATACTCAGTTTTGATTGGTGGCCTTTGCAAAGGTGGAAAAACTGAAGAAGCTATATCATTCTTTAGATCCCTATCCCAAAATGGCATGAAGGTCAATGAGGTAGTCTACACGACATTAATTGATGGATTATGTAAGGCTGAAAAGATTGACATTGCTCATTCATTGCTGGAGGAGATGATCTCGGAGGAATACATACCAGACTCTTACACCTATGGTGCTATAATAAATGGTTTGTGCAAGGATAAGAAGTTGCAGGAGGCTAGGTCCTTGTTCGATTCTATGTTAGAGAAAGGAATCCAACCAACAGTTGTCACATATACCATTCTCATTGATGAATTGATCACAGTTAGTGGGTCTGCAGAAGGAGCAATGGCTTTGGAGCAAATGATTTCTTCAGGTTGCAAGCCTGATGTATTTACTTATACCGTCCTTGTGAAGTCATATTGTAAGGAAGGAAGGTTAGAAGAAGCTGAAAGTTTGATGGTTCAAATGCAGAGAAATGGGATTGCCCCTAACACAGTCACTTATACCACATATATTGATGGATTGGTCAACATGGGTTTGTTTGATCAAGCTTTTTCTACTTTCATGACTATGGCTGAAGCTGCATGCGAGCCCATTGATGAAACTTATAGCATATTGCTCAAACTTCACTTAAAAAAGAAACAGGTTGATGGTTACTTTATAGATGCTAATCGCATGTGGGAGAAAGTGAGTTTGGATGTTGTCCTAGAACTCTTTGAAGAGTTGGCTAAACAGGGTTTTACCCCTACAGTGAAATCTTACAGTTGCTTTGTGAAAAGTTTTTGCAAATTGGATCGGTTGGAAGAAGCCAAATCTTTGCTCTTTCACATGCAAGAAGCCTGCAAAGTCCCCAGTGAGGATATCTATACATCCCTGATTAGTTGTTGCTGTAGACTAAATAAGTATTTAGAAGCTTTGGCATTTATTGATTCCATGATTTCATGTGGACTTATGCCGTGTCTGGCATCTTACCAAGTTCTGCTTTCTGGTCTTTGTGATGAAGGAAGCCTTGATGAAGCTAAATCAGTCTTCACTAGCTTGCTTTCTAGAGGCTATAATTGTGATGAAATTGCATGGAAAATTCTCATTGATGCATTGCTTCAGAAAGGCCATGTCGATATGTGCTCAAACTTTTTGACTATAATGGAGGAAAACCATTGTGCTCCTAGTCCTGAGACATACGATAATTTGACTAAGGAACTTTCTTGTATAGTTAATGACGATTGATGTATTATTGAGGCCCCTAATGATCAATTCTGACTGGTGGATGGCTTTAAAGCAAATCTTACTATCTTCAACAATTGGATTAGCTCAGATGCACGATGCACATTGCCATTCACTCCATAATAGAAGTTGTGCCGTGAATTCTGAAATGTGCATATCTGCTCTCTGAACCCATAAGCTCCAAGGTTTGGCCCTCCTATACGTGTTTTTTACAAGAATCAAATTGCTTCTTATTCACTTTATTCTTTTGTTATTCTTGTTTCTAATTTTTTATTCATATGATTTGGGTTTTTTTTCTTTGACTTGCAATTTTTCCTTTTTTTTGCAAGTTTGGGCTATAAAGTTGACTTCCTACTCCTTTTTCTTCGGTTATCCATAATACTGAAGATATGGATCATCATCATGCTGGGATTAAAGAGAAATCAGCCACATCTGGGCTCAAGGAAAAAAGTGGAAGGAAAAATCGGCTTACATGAAGCAAGCAAACACGGATTAGGAAGTATGTCAGTAGTTGAGGTAGTATTTTGGAAATTGTCACCATGTAGCTCGAATGCAATTGTCACCCCAATCAGGCCCAGACACTGACTCTCCAGACCATATGGGACTGTTGATAATTTACTTGGCTAGAGAAAGATCACCCAGTTTAATCTGTGTAATGTACATGGACTTGATGCTTGATGCACACGTTGCGTTCTTCAAAAAGCAGGTGCCTGTAGTAGCATATGTTGTGAGATATATGTAGCAGAAGAATATTGCAAGCAAGCTGTGACATAATATTTGAGTGAGAAAGACAACCTGAGATTTAAAATTTGTGTGGCCATGCAGGGTCTGCATCAAGAATAGCACTTCTTGCTCTTTGATTCATGTGCAAGTTGCTAGGTCGAGCTCCAGCTCCTGAGATGTCTATAGAGGATGATTACAAGGTGTTGGTAGATGATGGAAGTCTTGATTAGTTGGAGTTTAGGATGCCACAGAAGCCTACGGAGATGAAGATCATGAAGTCACAGTAGGGAAAGGTTCTTTTGATTGTAGCCGAGTCTCCAATAGATATTGATGAAATGGACCATCAAGTCAACATTATTGCTTTGGTTACATTACAAAGTGCTTCTCATCCCTGAGGACCATGGTCTATATTGCTGCTGTACCAGGCAATGTGAAATCATCAACTCAATTGAGTTTTTCATTCTTTTCTGTAAGAAATATTCATTCTAATTGAACATCCTAAATAAGATATATGAGTCATCAGGCTCCTGTTCCATGCCACATTGTTCCACTTCTATTGTTTTGATGATTTTGTGAAGCCTTCAAGTTCTGCCTTTTAAGTTACAAAAATGTATTGCTTCTGTGTGCCTTGCACTCTTATTTTAGTTTGCACCTTGGCAGATAATTACAACTGAAAGCTGGAGTGTGTTTCTGTTTATCCTATGATGCTCCTGTGAGGTTCAATCTGAACCAAAATTTGTGCATTAATTTCATTATGATGATTTTTTTGGTAATAAAACATGATCTTTTGATTGAATATGCAGCTAACGAGGCATTGGAACAAGGACTGAAGAATTAAGTGTCCATCACTAGAACTTGGCATGAGGTAACTCTGATCATGGCTTGCTCCTTATACACACATGTTACCAAGATTCAATTGTTAAGTAGCCCTTATTTTACTCGTAAAAGTGGCTGCAGTCAGATAGACTAATATATTAATGTTAAGCTGGTAATACCTTTTGCTGTTTTGCATTTCTTTGAAGCAGGTGCTTACTGGACTAATACTGAGAGATATGACACATCAAACCTTTGCTAAACTTTGGACATAATGATTTGATCATAAAGTCCATCTTGAGAACAGAATTCAATCCAAGATCCTCTGCGATGGGAATAAACATTTTGGTCCTTTTTTAAGAGGAATGCAGCATGTTTCAAAGGTACAAGGAACACTGGTCAAACCGATTGCTTCAGAACGCACTGCTTCATTTATTGTTTTATAAGCCTTGTTGCTTATCAAGAATGTGCCATCCAGACCGATAGAAGTTGGAAGGTGAATGTGGCTGTGCCTACAACAATAATTCCTGTGTCATCTTCTCTTGGGTGTCAGACTAACCTGGTCCGGGAGCAGGACCCGAAAGTTATAGTTGACACTTCTTTTCCTCATTTAACATCAGAACTAGACACTTCTTTTAAAAGAAATGATGTCTATATGTGAAGCATGTTTCGGAACCTATCTTATATGTAAAGCTTGACATCCCCACCTTCCTGAAGATGATCTGGCCGCATCAAGGTACCATTGCTTCATCATCTTTTTTTTTTTTTTGTTTCTTGTTCTTCTTTACACTGCTCCTGTAACAGCTGCCATCTCTTGCAGAAGGGCTTTGGGTCGACATACTGGTTGCTTTGAGCATATGCTCGACCACATCAGCTCATCACCATCATCACTGGTTGACCCACCAGCTTTGGGGGCTTTGATCAAGTCAAGAAATAGTCAAAAGTTTGTAATGGTGGATCAGATTTATAAGAGCTTAAATCTTCCTTGTGTATCACATTATTTTGTGTGAATAATCACTTATAATAAAGAAAAATGTTCCACGGAAGCAATCCCAGAAAACTGGTGGATCAGGTTGTCTTTTTCTAAATTTCCCCCCTTTTTTTAGGGAACCAGAAATTAGTGGAAAGTCGAAATAAAAATCATTTGGTGGATGTGGAAACATTTTTTCTTTGTAATGTCTCTCATCATATATATCGACAAAGTCAAACATGGGTACAGATAAGGGACCCAGGGTCAAACTGGTTGACTAATTTTGCTCAAGAATGTCATCCTTCAAAAGTCTTAACATGAGTATCGAGAAGGGACCATGGAAGTTTGTAATTCTCATCACATAAAAGTCGACAGTCAAACATGGTATGTTATTCTCATCACATAAAAGTCAACAGTCAAACATGGTGGGTACCGGGAGTTGAGAAAATAATATATAATTTTCACCACTAATCGGTCCGAGGATTTGACCTCAATCTCTATTTTAAGTTCCAAGCTTTAGGAGGAAGGTTGTATTAGATTTTCTTCAAGTAACAGAGAGTTTTACATTCCAAAAAAAAAAGAAAAAAATGCATGTCATCACAAAGTGGAGGCTAGAGATGAGCTTTCATGAGGCAAGTCACCATCTTGTTGTTGTGGAGGCAACAAAACCATGTCCATAATGCAAGGGATTACAAGTGCTCAACTAGGGGGTATAAGCATTTCAAGCTCCAAATAAAACCAATCACAACAACAAATTTCAAGTTGAAACTAAAATTAATCACAACACCATCTAAACTTTGGAATACAATTCACCACAGACAGTCGTATAAACTTTAATCCGGGTACAGAGGTTACTGGTAATCAATGTGTCGTCAACATATACACATCACTTGAAGCCCAGCATTGGGCATCATCAAGCCCACACAGTCACCATGGATGGTAGCTCAACAAAAACAATGAGCATTGCATCATGAGACCACTGGGCAAACAAATCTCATCTTTAGCTAGACAGGAAGGGGATCCATTCTCTCTCTTCAAGTATGGAGGTGGATCCCTTCCATGTGTGATTTCTTTCTACTATACATAATATAACCATCAAGAAAAAAATGAAAAAAGATATGTTGATATAGTCAATGAAGGACATGCGACTTGGCAGCACGGCGGGAGCATTGGGTCCGAGGACTCTTGATCAGGTTGCAGGCACAGCCCTCCAGAAGCTCAAGATCTTCCTCGAATGTCAATATGGAAGCCATTTCTGGATTCTCCAACAGCAATTTTGAAGCCAGGAACCCAGCAATTGTCCATGTTTGATAAAGCCGTGATTGCTTTCCGATAAATCTGCCAGTCGGAGTATCATAGTATTCAGGCCACTTGTCATTTGAAAGTCGGTTCTCAGCTATGGTAATTGCCTTTCGGGCCAATTCAGGCCTGCCCATTTTGATGCAAGCCGACGTGAACTAGAATATCAAACAAACAAAGCATTTAGTAAAATGCTCGAGGAAATAGAAGATACAGAGTGCTCATCGTAAAACTTCCGTACCTGCCACAGCAAAGTAGGCCATGATCCACCATTATGATATGACCAGGGCCTGCAAAATTCAACATTATTGTTAGGAAAAAAAAAAAAGAAAGAAAGCCTGTATATAAAAATATGTTTTCTTCGCTGATAGAAAAGGAAATAGTATGACAGTTTAACTCACAACTACATCCTAGATTTTCTATCTCCCAAAAGAAGTCCTAACAATGAAGCATATTGATATTAAGTTCCATAATATAATTTGTGTACTTGTATTTCAACGAATGCATACATTTCAATAAAGCCCTGAGTAAGAACTATTAACCAAAAAATTCATAAAAAGCTTCAGCTTGTTCGTATGTTTCACAAAATACTGTTCACACTGATCAATATAGAGGGGCATATAGTTTCAAAATCACAGAATACTAAAAAGGTCATGCTGGGTTAAGAACTTACGTATTCTTTGGATCACTCCCTGTAATTATGCGCCATTCTTCGTACTCTAAAGCAGGATAACATATCTTCAGTGGCATATTCCCAACAAGGTCATCCCATTTTGTTTCAATAAGATCGAGAATGCCCTCAGCTTGTCTTGGAGTGGCCAAAGATGAGACAATAGCCCATAAATTACCCAGCGAGAAGAACCTAAAATCCATGTGGGCTGGCTGAAGATTCCCAATAAAGTAACCACCTTTTTCAGGAACCCAATCCACTAGCCAACCAGGGATTTGCTCAGGATAGATGTTGAACTTGTTAATTGCATCTTGGGAATATTCTTCTGTCTTATAACGATAAATCTCATTGATCTTCTTCATATCCACCCAATAATACTCTCTGATGTGGAATGATAGGGCACTGAGTCTGTTATTAATAGCACGCAGCAGGCTCTTTGATCCATCATTGACGGCAATCATTTCACGTGAGCAACGCAAAGCACAGTAGAACAAAGCCTGTATACTATAAATTGTCAAGCACATGTATATAAATAATAATTTGATCATATCAAGCAATCTCACTCATTAAATCTTCAGAATTTCTACATATCAGAATGCAAGTTACCCAGAAAACAAGCAGAACTAAGATGTTTGACTAAAACCTAACACGGATTCAGGTTGGTAGTCATTGGCAGTCCCTAGTTGGTCATGCATAGTAGAAAGAATACTCCAGAGCTGTGTACATAATTGACATTAAATGTTCATAAACACTGTTTCATTTTACACTCAGCTTAGTTTTAACCGACAAAGATATAATTACAGTTAATTTAGCTGTGTTTGGCACAAATATATCATGGTCAACTTGGTTTAAAGGCATAGTATATAATAGTTATCTTCTAGATCATATTTTTACTTTGTCCATACATGCAACGTAAGATGATCTTCTGTGAAATTAAGTCAGGTCAAATGCAAGTTTATTTTCCTACTAAAACTGTTGGTTATCTTAAGTGGGCAAATTTAAAAGTAGGTTACAACTGCAGCAATCAACAAACTCTGTTCACTTTAAAATTTGAATGTAAACTAATGTTTGATAGAAAGTATGGAAAATGACATGACAATCCCACATTATCTTGTTGAAGGATTTACTTTATTTTTGGGCTACCCAAGGGCATAAATGTGCTTTGTGATTCATGATTGTTCCCAAAAAAGAAATAATAAAAAATGGCCACATATCCTCTGTTTTCTCCTTACGAGAAAGGACTCTTCCATGAGCTTCCTCATTATAACATTGATTGTTTTGCTGGTCAGAAGGTTCTCTTATAATATTTAAATGCACAAAAGAATAAGAATCACCCTATTACTTGTTCTATGGCTAATTTATTAGTGTCATTTTAAGAAAGCAAAACCTTGTCTTGGACATTTTAACTGAAGAGTACTACATGACAGGTTTTATTTATTTTCTAAATAAACCTGCCAATAGGTTCAGGAATACCATTCACAATGAATTGCAAGCCCAACAACAAAACAACAATACACATGTGAAAATAATTCTTACGAACCAGAAATAAAAGAAATATCTGATAGCCAAACTGAAAGCAAGCTACTCCAAACTTGTTAAAAAAGAAAATGCATCAGAACTTAACTTACTTGGATTTCAAGAGGATGTCCATGAATGCCCATTCGTCGATCTATCATGCAAGAGCCATCGGTGACAAGGAGAGTAGGAAACATGTCAAACCCATCAGATAAGCATAAATTCAGGATAAGTTTGATGCCAGTTTGCACATCCACTCTCTCCTGTAATGTATAGTCCCCAGTAATCTTTCCATAAGCTCTTAGCAAGATAATCCACCACAAACCTGTCAAAGAAGACCATGAGATCTAAATGCCTTTAAGAAATTACTACTATTCCAGAAATGTTCGACAGGCTCACCAGAATCTACTGGAGCAACACGTCCAATTGCTGATTCGCCAAAATCAGGGTCCAGCATCTCCTCAACTTCATCCTTACTTACATCCATAGGAACACTTCTGACCTTAAAGCTTGCCGGCATCAGCCCTTGTCCAGGGCTGTAGCAATCCACAGTCTTTTCCCAACTCTATATATCAAAAGAACATACTCAGGTTTGAATTCAAATCATGCAGACAAATCTTGTCAGAGATATCTAAGTTCATTAACTTAAACTGAAACCAGGAAACATTCAGTGCATTGTCTTAAATTCACATACAAACAAGATAGTTTGTGTAGGCAACAGTCTTCAAGTTTTATGCTTCAAAGCTGATTGTAGAAGCATCTGGTTGTTGTCATATTGTCATGGTTGCTGTTTCACTAGACTTTTCAGGAATGTGAAATTGGAATAACTTTGACTTATTCTGGAATACAGACTAAGACCAATAAGGACAGTTGGTATTGGCAGGTCAAGTAATCAAAATGTTCCGACAGACCCAACAACAATCATCCAAAAAAAACCATCCCCCAAAATTCAATAAACTCAACTTTGTAGCAATGTCTGATCTGATCCCGATTTTCCATTTTAAACCTTCCTTAATCACAAGATGCAACGTCGGAAAATGAGAAAGATATCTGAAGATACAGTATGAACCCTAAATTTTTGCATAACTGAAGTAGCAACTTGTGATACAATTAATTATCAAGAGAAATGAAGATGAGTTATCGTCTAAATCCACAAAGAAATCATTGAAACGAAATAAATTTTACCAAAGAGATCTACTACAAAATAATAGATGCCAAGGGGAAAAAAAAGGGGATTTTGATCCGTTTTACCTGCAACTGCAAGGTGTAGAGGAGAAAATTCCGGACGATCTCTGTCTCCCCCTTGAGGAGGAAGGCGAGGGCGGATGGCACGAAGTCGCGGATGAAGACCTGATCGTAATTGAGGGCCTCCGCGGCCGGATCAGTGGCTGCCACCGTTCCCACCGGGCTCCCACAGTACTCCACCACCGCATTCTTCAACAGTCTCCACGCCTCCTTCTCCGACTCCGAAACCTCCCGCGCCTTGGCCACCTCCGTTCTCTGCTCCTCCTCCACCTCCTCAACCTTCCTCTTTTCTTCCACCACGAGCATCCGCTCCTTCTCCGCCACCCTCTCGATCACGAGGGGCTCGACGGCGGCGAGGCCCTGGACGAAGATCCGCTCGAAGGCCCTATCGACGCCAGGCACGGGCCCGGCCGCGGTGGACAGTCGGCGGGCGTCGGACACCGCGGCCTCGTCCCTCGCCGGGGCGAGGGCGGCGCGGACCAAGGACGCAGCGGATCGGCGCTGAGGGGCGAGTGAGAGGGCGGGGGCGCGGCGGCGGTCGTGGGGGCATCTTGGGAAGAAGAAGGCGGCGGCGGCGGCGGCGCGGCGTTGGTGGCAGGGGCATTCCGGGAAGAGCTGGGCGACAAGGAGACGGCAGCAGGGTCTTACGGTGACGGCGATCCCCATGGAGCCGGTTGCATTCATGACACAGACCAGGGACCAAAACCAAATCACTACAAACTAAAAGCTGAAACCTCACAAGAACCAATCTAGGCGAAAATGAACGAAGCGGAGAAAGGAAGAAGAAACGAGATGAGGCAACGGAGAAGTGCACGCTGGGAGAGGAGAGGCGTGCGTTAGTTTCTTTATAGGGCGGTGGGCGTGAGGAAAGGCGAAGGAAACGGGTGGCCAACGACAGGGAAAAAACACCAAAAAAGAAATAAACGACATCAATAAGACTCGAGAGAATTAAAACATGTGGAAGAACCACCGATCTCCACGGCACCGTCAGCAACCGCGCTAGTATTTATCGACGGCGATGAATCGTGAGACGTGGAAATGCTGCGGCGCGGGGGGAGGGGGGAAGGGAGAGGATCTCGGGGTGGGTTGTGGATAAGGCTTGTCGGTTCTGACGTGGCGATGTGGCACCAACGGGTCGCGCTCTTTTTCCATTTCCATTGGCTTTGGCCAGCGACCGCGTCAATGAACCGGGTGCGCTTTTTTCGTGGCCTCCAGTGTCCCGAGGACCATTCTCTTGTCGCCACGTGGTGGGAGAGGAGGAGAGGGAGCCTTTCACACACCTGCCGTGGCCAGGAATAGTAGCACCTTTTTCACGGCCGAAAGGGATGCGTCGGTTGGCGGATAAGCTTGACTCGTAAGCTTGTTTTTGACTCGAATCAAAGTAGGCCACTAATTTCTCTTGAGCTATGCTATAAAAAAAAATAAAATTATATATACGAAAAGTCATCATTACCTACTCGTTTTTCTTCCAGAAACTTGGGCCCGTCAGACTGAAAAAGGACGATGCAGATAGGAAGAGAGTTCCTGCCATTGAACAGATCCAAGAAAATGAAGTCACAGAGAACGTTCAAATGAAACTTCCAAGAATCTTTCTTACCTGGGAAGAACGAACGATCCAAACTTGCACTCTAAGCTTCTTCGCTTATGACTCCAAGCAACATATTGCGTTAGGGCAGGGATGTAGCGATAGAGAATTAGATAGAACACTAAGTCACTCGACAACTCATCAGAGCATGAATAAAGAGTTTTTAAGGCTGACCTGTTTCTACTCGAATGCAGTCGGTCTTTGCTTGCAGGTTGTGCCCACCATTGTTGATCGGACAACCACCAGGCATCTCAGCTTCTCCTGGGCTAATGCAAATAGCACAAGTACAATATCAAGTTTGATCATAGTGTGAGTCTCGATAGATAGACCCTTGCGATGAAGAACATATAATGATGTAGACTTTGCAGACCTTTGGCACAACAAATGTTCAAATTTAATAGTTTACTTGATCAAGAAATAGATAAAGCACACGGTTGGGTACAGAAATCAACTCAATTGTTCATAAGCACTCATCCCCATAGAAAACATTGCATGCAAACCCCTCGACGATATTATCGTCGAGGCATGCTCAAGGTTGAGGTGATGCATCAAAATCACATTCTATCTTCCCTTCTCCGTGGCGCGCAAGTGATAATCTCGTCAACCCTCAATATCATCTCAGCTGCCTCGGTTGCTGACAAAAGAACAGCTTGCTTCACCTTGAAGGCCTCTGATATCCCTAGCTTGTCCATATCTCCAACCTGTGTCAGAGAACAGATTTGGGAGATTCAAAATGAAATTAAGCATTGGCTTAGCACACAAGAACAAGTATGCACGATCCTGTTCTACTTACACCACCAGATATGATGTCAATTCCAGCGTTAGTTGTGTCCTTGTGATGCTCAGCTCGAAGCTGAGAGATAAGCTCAGCACTGTCCAGACCAGCATTGTCGGCAATGATTGTAGGTATTGCTTGGAGTGATCGCGAGAAAGCCTCAATGGCATGAGATTTCTTCCCTGGAGTCTTACGAGCAAGTTCGTCTACCTCCTTAGCCATCACCATCTCAGGCCATCCACCCCCAAGCAAGACCCTACTATCATTCACTGTCTGAGACAGCACACAGAGGGCATCGTGCAAAGACCTTTCTGCTTCATCCAGCACATGGGAACTAGAGATAATAATATAAAAATCAAGTGATTATCGATTTCATATAGCAAGTATCAGCCAAAAGTCAAGTGAAAGCTACCAACACCGCTCTCAAATCTAAAGCAAAACTGAAGCCTGTCAAATTGTGTCAAAGACATACCTTGCACCTCTTAGAACAACGGTACAGGCCTGACCCATCTCAACACCAGAAAAATGAATCAATTTGTCCTCCCCAATCATTATCTCCTCAATCAGCTTGCAATGTCCAAGCTTAACAGACTCCGGGTTATCGAAAGTTGATGCAATCTCACCACCAGTCACCAAGGCTAGCCGCTCAATTCCATCAAAGTCAGCATGCTCAATGGCAAGAATACCAGCATCTGCAAAGAGTTCCTCAGGGAAGTTATAAATCAGCTGCCTGTTGACAAAACAGTTGATGCCATGAGCTATGATTTTCTGCACTTTTTGTTTCATCTTCTCCTTTTCAGCCCCCTCGATCTCTGCAACTTTAGCCATCGAATCAACACGAACTCGAGCCCCATATATTTTGACTTTGTCAGTATCCATAGCAGTGTTTGCCACCAAAATCTTGGCATTTTCAATGTGTTTTGGTTGACCAATTCCTATTTTCTTGTCAAGAATAAACCTGCCCATGGTACCGAAGATTTCAGATATTAAGAAAACAAAGCGAAGTCTCAAGTTTCACCACTTAAACTCCGGTTTGGGATTCACAATGCTTCTTTATACTAGAAAACAAAATTCTTTAAACATGCAAGCATAAACTGCATTGCGAAAACAGCCCTACAAGTACAAAGATCAGTTATTTTGAACATAATCATTAGACCATGATGTCAACAAAACACAAAATCGTGACAATCCAACCTGCACAGTTTCTAAGAGTCCTAAGAGCAATATATTATGATAAAAGGCAACAAGAATTGAATAAGTGAAATAAAAAAGTTGCAATCTCGACAAGAATAAGGAATGTGTCAAAGACTTCAATGAGTAGTAAAGAATCACCAAGGAGTAATATTTGGTCATAGAAACTATATTAAGGAAGTAATTAACAGGACAATGACCTCACAGGGAAAGAATAACCCTAAAAAAAACATATTAAACTACATAAACATCCACACAGTCACCCTCAAAACCACAAACTATTTTCAAGAAAAATAACTCTTTAACATCATCTCACAACAAAGGACATACAATGAACCACATTCACCAGTAATATATAAATTTAACATGCCAAAATGCCTATTGCTAACAGTGTAGTTGAATTTTCTGCTCAGAAACACCACTGAGCTTTAACCAAAAAAGAACTTATGAAGGGTAGTCCATCAAATTTTGCCAAAATTGTATATCCAGGTATCCACGTCTAACTTGAGTAAAGTATAAATGCAATAAGAAACTAATTATCATAATGACAAATACATGGAATCATAAACAATGGAGGAAATATTTATCCATGATTAAAACTCAACTACACATTTGAAAAGAAGTAGAATTCTTTGAGTCAAAAGAACAAGCATTTACAGATCACACACCATGAATAATAAATCTTTAAAAAATGTAATGAAATGCCTACCCTTCATCTAGAAATGAATCTTTAAGCGAACCTCCAGCCTTCTTAATAATCTGGATAGACTCCAAGTTTGTGCTGCCCTGAATAGTTGACAAAATACACAATTTAGAAAATAGGTTTAACTAGCAACAGAATCTCACAATCCTTTTATTAGCTTTAAAGTGATTACCTCAGTAAAGAGACAACATTACAAGAGATGTAGCATCACATCAAAGCTTACAAAAAACGTTATTAAACAGGTACTGACCAAATAAATCACTATTCAAATCACCTTTTTTTCTCCTTACTCTCTTCATGTTTTTCTTATAATTAAGAACACATAGGAAGAACATATGTAATGAGATCTTACTCCTTAAAACTAAAAACAACAATTTGAAGTACAGCAATACTCTACTAATGAGTAGTATAAAATATATTGCACCACATGCAAATGTAACAATAAATATATTAAATTCATGCAAATGAAGCAAATACAATTTGTGAAGGGTCAACAGATATGGTTGTGTGTATAATACCAAACATAAAAAATATGTTAATAAAATATGGCATGATTGTATTTTTTTCAAAGATATTAGCTAATCTCAAACAAAAAGTATAATTTTTTATTTAATATCCATTATTATCATGCTTGTAAGGTTAAATTGATTTCAAAGCACAAAAACAAGCAAGTTTTACTTGATCTGAATGTCAATAAATATTGCATTTGAATTATTTAGTCAATTTTAACACATGAAAATGTGTGATTAGTAGACACTTGAAAGATCAATAAGCAAACTAATTTTTTTTTTAGGTTCCTTGTATTCTTCAACCTTATAAAATTGACAACCATTGATGTCATATAGATCCCTGAAAAATACTTATTTTTATAAATCCTTTAATGGTTAATATCTCATTGCCAATGGCAAAGGCATGCCATTGATGCTCATCATCTCTTCATTTTATCCCTGCAAATCCTCATACAATAAATTACTTCTCAAGACATGATAAACAAGGTGGATCTTTCCACAGAAACATTTCTTACATAGAGGCATTGCATAATTCGAACAACTGTCTTACAGAGTAGGGGAGAAAAGAAAATGTACCTCAAAGTCAAAATGTGTAATAGAAAGTAAATCCAGAAGAATAACTATATTCAATAATGTTAATACACAATGACACAACTGAAAATATGTTGTTTACAAGAAATAATATAATCATTGTAGAAAACAAGATTACTACATACCTTAAGCCTCAAAACAGCATCGACTGCTAGTTTAGCAAAATGTTCCTTGTCCTGGGAGAGTATTTTTGAACTTAAAGTTGTCATAGCAATTTTCATCAAATCTGACTTAAACTTATCTGCATCATGAAAATAGCACATAATGATAAAAAAAAATGTGAAGGAATAAATATAATATGAAAATAGAAACAGGTTCACTTATCCTTCAATCTAAAAGTTACAAAATAACAACCTAAATATAATGAGAACACCTCAGATAGCTATGTGTGCTCCCATTAAAAGTTACACTGTCAATTTGAGTATAAGCTTATGCATAACTATTTGAAGGGTTGGTCTTAGTCTGGCAAATTACACATTCAAAGTAACTGATACCTGGATCCTGTTTGTTATCCTTAGCCTTCAGCAGTAAAGCATTACGTGCACACTCAGCAGCCATTCTGTAGCCTATAAGATCATGAAAACAGAACTCTAATATAACAATAATTCAATAAACAAATAAACCCTTCCATTAGCTAATCTTTGTCCACCACAAAATATTTTAATCAAGAAAGTGTACAAGAAAGAGAATATGGAGCAAGGATCATTTTATTTCAAAGTATGAAACTCCTGATACCACAATATCACTACAAATGTAAATCTATAGCATGTAAAACATATAAAGGATCAAAAATCAAAATATTTTGCTCATATTTTGTTTACAAAGATATCCACTCAAATTCGTGGTTAAAACCGATAAACTATTATTCCAACCTCAATAGAGATACCAATCATCCTTTATGGACCTAGTTGGCATTACCCACTACCCCCCCACCCCATAGAGCTCCATTAAATATCAACCTTTTTTTTAGAGCCACTTACTCTCACTGATTCATATATTCTTCATAATTGGATAAATCTCCTTGATCCTTAAAAATAAGCTTTACCATCAAAATACCACCTACTATCCCACTTATGTGTCACCCATGGTTTAACAGAATAGCAAGTCACTGAATGTAGAATTCTTCTGCAAAATTTTGAGTAAGAAATAGGATTATTTTATTTTGCAAAAACATGTACAGAAAGCAAACAGCCTAGTACATTAGGCTTCCACCAATATGATGGAAGCCGTATCCTTATCTCGAAAAACAGAGAGCATGTTACAAATAATGTGGATCATAATTTACTCAAAAGAAAATCGATACAGGTAATCATGCCTAGAAATTCATGAAAAGAAGCACAGATCAATACTGGAAAGATATATCTCATCAGCTTCATACAATACAATACATCACACTCAAACTTGACAATCTTCACATTATCATATAAGTAGGATGTGCCACAGCATAATAAATATCTAACATAAAGAAGACAAAAGTAGACCTGAAATAATGGTCATCGGATGAATTTTTTGATTGACTAATTTTTCAGCCTCCCTCAGAAGTTCTCCAGCCAAAACAACAACCGATGTTGTCCCATCACCGACCTCGTCATCTTGAACCTTGGATATATCTAGTTCTAAAGTTAAGGAGTTTCATTTTCTGAAAATAGTCACTACATCATGATTAGCTTTTAAATAAAGAAGTCAATTAGATATTGAGAAATTTTGAAAAAATAAGAATTCAATAGCACGCAATACAGGAAACTAAACAATACAGCCTGGCAAAGGATACCAACAAGGACCTTAGCAGCTGGATTGTCAATGTGAAGTGACTTCAAGATAGTAGCACCATCATTAGTAACAGTAACATTGCGTCCTCGGCCAGTTGATTGCAATATCTTGTCCTACCATTAAGCACCGCAAACCACAGGTTAATTTGATTAACAAGGATTGAACAAACAGCTACAGAAATTAAACAATGGAAGGGCCTACCATTCCTTTTGGCCCTAAAGTTGTCTTCACCAAGTCGGCAATTGCCATGGCACCAATGAACGATGCCTGCAAAAGACAGTTCAACTATGAGATCAACTTTTTAAAGCATCGTATATGTATGGAAGAATATCTTAATATGTAAGATTCATATAACACAAAAGAAGCTAACTGAATAAGAAAATCCAGATCAATGTTTGTAAGAGACCATGCTTCTGACCAGAAATTACCTGTTTCCTAGATATTTAATTATTAATTCAAATATGCTATAGCTTGAGACTGTTGATCAATTGATATCCTCCTAAAACTCAGTCAACTGCCTGTCTCACTATGTCCATAATCGATATTCGATATGATAATCCAATATCACTAGGTTTCAGCTTCTAACAATTAATAGGATGGATGAAAAAATAAACACTATCTTAATGTTTACTTATTTCACATGACAATATCACTGCAGCCTTAAATAACCTATGGCAGCAAAATGAGGGTTCAATCCTCAGCACTTAAACATATGTAATTACATCATGCAAAAGGAATAATGTAATACTAGTTGTTTCAGATTCATCGCATGTTTGACCAGCTTGAATTTTTGGCATAAGTGGATATCATACCCTAAATATTCAACCTAATAAATCTGTATACTCGTCAACTCCGTCTTTCAACTTAATATATACAGTTGACTAGACAAAAGAAGCGCAATGCATAACAACTGTTTGTAACCGCCAACTTCTCGACCTTCAACAAAAAATTGTTCTTTTTTTCCTCTAAAGTTATAAGTAACGATCGAAGTCAAGTGCATTGGAGTAAGAGAAAATGTCAGAGAAAAGATCGATGTTGTCCATTAAGCTAGATCCAACGACAGAAACTACTCTAAGTATTACATATTATCTAAAACGGATCAAAAAAAGACTGCATACCATCCTCGCCCGATCTCCTTTCTCCTCGGTAGCTTCATCCTTAAGAAGCCGCGCAGCCTAAACACCAAAAGAATCAAAAGAAGGTCAAGGCAAAGCTCTGTCATCAGAAATTGTTACAGAACCTACCAAGAGAACTCATCGAAACGACTCAACATACCGCCATTTCACAAGGCCGATGGATCTCTTAGAGCTTGCAGCAGATAAAACTAGAAATCACCCACGTCGAGCAAAGCGATCGGGGTGAGCGACTACGGTACTACTGGCGCTTCCGTCGCTGCGGCTTCTCTAAGAAACCAAAACCCTAAAACTTTGCCGAGCGGGATTCGAGAAAAGTCGAGACTACGAGGGCCTATATGAGCCCAAGAAAGATCCACAAACTTAATATGCCGAACCCCAAAAGGCGGCCCTTTAAAATGGCGTCGTCAGCACATTTATACGGCTGCAAACGGATCGGATGGCGGTCGATTCGAATCCGATCCGATAAATGAAAAATCCGAGCAACAAATATATACATACGTATGTAAGTTATATAATAGAATCAGATAGGTAAAAGAAAATTATTTGGATCGCTGGATCATAATCGTCATACGATCCGATAAAACCAGATTGAATTGGATCGAATTGGATCCATCAACACTATTGACCTTGGCAATGAGATGAAGAGAATCGGTCAATGTAAAAAGACTGTCACGTCGATCGATACTTGATTTGGCTTAGGATTTTTGGATTAATTTTTTTTATTCAAGATTAAATTATTTTAAGACAAGTGTTCTAATCTCGTTTAATTTTTATCCGAAATTATGAGTATTTTAAACATATTTGTTTTTGAAAATGATATCAACCTCCTTCAACCATAAAATTGTTTTTGTTTCAACTATAATTTTTTTTACTAAATTCTTATTATATGAGTAAAATTTGATCCTTTGAAAATTAGATTTATATACATATTTTTTTTAATATCTCGAAAGATTTGGAGTTTAAATCCTTGTCGAAATTTTTGTTCCAATTGATCACTTGGATTCTACAAAGGGACTCGTTCTATACTAAATTACTTATAACCTTTTATTAAAAATTTTATGGTTAAGGTTTATTTTAGTTCTGTAATTTTAGTCATAGATCACTTAAGTTATTATTATTTACTTGTATCTAAAATAACTCATATATTTTAATAAACATAGCATATAAGTTCTGTCATCATGTTTAAGTTAATAGATGTTAGAGTCTATTTACGTGACATGTTGACTCACAATAAACTATTAATATAATCATATATGTAATTTAAGTTTAAAAAATGATTAAGGTCCATTTTATCTTCTATGGTTTTGGCCATGGATCACTCAAGATATTATAGTTTATTCATGTCTAAAATAAATCTTATATTTTAAAAAATATAGCATATAAGTCCCTCCCATCAAGTCTGAGTTAACAAACGTTAGAGTCTGCTTATGACATACTAACTCATAATAAATCATTAATATAATAATATATGTAATTTAATTTTTAAAAAATTAATATTATCATCACTGATGGAAGGAGGCATCGTTGTGGAAGCGACCACCAATAGCAGTACCGAGCCATTGCTGCTTAAAAGGCTGTCGTACGCATGTAGCCTCTCTAATGCTAATGATAAGCTTAAGGGCTTTCGGTCTTGCCTCAGATGTGCGTCGATTAGTCCAATGCTATACACACTGGTCAACATTGCCTTCCACTTTGTCCTCTCGTATGCCCTCACTCATCACACATATGATGTGGTAGTTCACCTCTCCCTTACTTCCGCGTCCGACTTTTCTTACCTCTATCTCTCCACCTTCATTCGTTGCTACGGTCTCCACTGTTTCCTCTTCCTCTACAAGATGATTTTTAATCTTTTTTAGACTTAAATTATACTTGTTATTATATTATTGATTTATTTTGAGTCAGCATGTAAGCACACTCTAACATATATTAATTCAGACTTAACATGAGGGACTTATATGCTATGATTTTAAAAATATATGGGTTATTTTAGGTACGAATAAATCATAAAGACTTAAGTGATCATTCGTAAAAACTATATGTACTAAATCGTACCTTAACCCAATAAGCAGAGTCTAACGTTTAGTAACTTAGATTTGACGAGAGCTTATATATTATGTTTTTGAAAATATAAGGATTAATTTGGACACGAGTAAATCATAAGAGGTTAAGTGATCAATGACTAAAACCATATTAACCCAAAACCTTAATAGGTACAAAAACTTATTTTATTTGAAACTAGACTTAGTATATCCAAATAATTAATTCAATATGCTTAATCATTTTCTATCATAACAAAATTATTATCAATTCTATCTATTCTTATTTCCTACTCTTTCAAATTAAATTCATCTAAAAAACATGATGCTCGAGATTATCATGATACATCCCAAAAAAAGGGTTAAATAATCTGTAGCAATGAAATCCTGGTTATATCCTGGACCGAAATCCAAGTCCACAATAACACAGATTTGAGCCTTCTTGTTAATCTATTTCTTCCATACGGATCCTAACATTTCTGGAAACATCTAACACTGTTGCAGGAATTATCAACAGAGACGCCGAGCCATATTTAGCATCCGACAATAGGCCTTTCAGAAATGATAATACAGCAAGGATGGTAATCGCGATTACGACAACCACAGAAGAAAGATTAAAGAGATTGATTACACGCACAACATACTTCGAATTTAAAGTGGGGAGTATCTTTCTTTCAATCCACATAGATAGATACGCATGGCCTCTTTCCCAGTCACCTGATCAACCGAATCACAGTCCTAAGAAGGCACATCGTTGTCTTGCTATGCTCCCGAATCAGCGTCAGAACTCCCTTCGACTCCGTCGACCATGATCATGCATTGCCGACAAACAAACATGATTATACGGTGGTGTCATCCCAATCCAGACTCACCATGAGGTTTGAAGTTGAAAGAGAGGAGGTAGACAAGAAGCATTTGGTAATCGAGTGGTTGGATCTCGAAGCTCACAGCAGCAATTTACATGCCCTTGGTTAAAAGAATGCATTTGATATACTCACTCACAGCAGTGCTCCTCAAGTTTGGAGAATGCTGAAGAAGCCTAGAGATAATTTCTCACCAGGAAAGAGTGGCTGTAAACGAGTCCAAAGAAATCATTTGCATGAAAATTATTGTTATTTCTGAAGTACTACAATGTAGTATACCTATCTGTCCTCGAAGAGTTCAGCAAGAATACTCAGTGGTGTATATGTGGGTTGACCTATGGACAGAAAATATGGATGCTAACTTTGATAGAATAAAGAATAAAGAGATTTTTTCGATCTCTTTGATAGATCCTTTGTCCATCGATCGATTAAAGTAGAAAGAGAGAAGATAAATCTAGTTTATTTTTTAATTAAAATTATATTAAAATTATATGATGATGTGTGACGACAGATGTGCTTCGTGACTAGGTATTCTATTGATTATCGTATTCAAAAGATACGTATCATTATTTTTTTTTAATGTACGTTATTTGATTTTAATCCTCACATTAAGCTATTCCATATTACATTTCTTTGATACTTTATAAAAAAATCATTATATTGACTTTTTATTAGATGATGCTCTCATGTTCATTTTTACCATGGAATATTTTTTTCAACTTGGATGAAAATATTCTCAATCTTTACTTAGATAACTTGATCACATATACTATTCAAAAACATGATAATTAATTCTCATAATTTTCTAAAAAAATACTAATAATACTATGATGATTAGTACTATTTTTTATTTTTTTTAAAAAAAATTATGATAATTAATCATCAAAATTAAAATATTTTTGAATAACATCAATGATCAAATTATTCATTATGGGAAAAAACAACGATAAAATGCCTAATATGGGAAACCACTCGGTAAAAAGTTAATATTAGGGAATTGATTCGAGAAAATGCCTAAAAAAGCCACTTAAATTTCTTACCGTAAACCAATCCAAAATCCTTTACATGAAGGATTGAAGCAACAATTTTATTAAGTACTTAAGGATAAAACTTAAACAAGATCCATTGCTAACTTGAGAGCACCCAATTAACAGCTGCTGTCTCTGTGACAAAGTTTCCTGAAACCTGCTATGTGATGCATGCATTGCATGATACACCAATAACAATATCAACACTAGTATGATGATAATAAAACTAATAAAAGAAACTTTGCAATCATATCTCACAGGCATAACTCATTCCAGTTTCTGTTGTGGATTTCTGCAAACCATTTCCTGGTACTCTCATCCATCTTCAACAAGCGGATTTCTGGAATTTGCACCTGAGAGAATACTCGGTTCAAATTGCCTTCCAGGAGACATCAATGAACACAGCTCATCTTCCATACTTTTTGCAGAGTCTAATTATCAATTATGATGGACAAGTCTTACCTTGTCGAGCTATAACAATTTATGTCATCAATCCTGCAAGCTGTAAAGAAGATTATTAACCAGAAGAGATTCTAGGAAAACCACTTGATATATTCTTACAAATAACTGCAGATTCAAGAAATCAGGCAGTGAAATGGACAGCACACAGATCATTAGGGTTTTGATATTTCATCCATCAGAAGAACATATTTAGCAGCACTCTGATGAATACAAAGTGCAGCTTTGGCAACTAAAACTGATCACATTTCCAGAAACAAGCCATGTTAACTGCAGCTCAGGAAGAGTTATTCAAATGTCAACATTACTCCTAAAAAACTCGTCGAACACTAGCAGGTGCAAATATATACTGTTTCAAGCCCAACATTTGATTCAGTCTACCAAACAAAGCTGAATCAAAGGGCTCAGAAGCAAATGCAGATATATATGTTAGCATAATTAGCAAGATTTAGACGAAAACAGTCACCACCAAGATGGCAAAGAAAAAAAAAAGCCTGCAAATTCTGTCGAGGGTAACCAGGAATAGGACAACAAAAACAAGTCATAGAGGGGTAACATGGTCTACAACAGTTAAACAACATGCAGTACAAAAAGTGATAATTGGGGTACAAACATGACAATGGTACAAACTGAGGTACTCTCACTTACCATGTTATGGTGTCAAATTTCCAAAGAAAAAAAAATAATAGGCAAATCAACTACAACAGGAAACAACACCTAACAGTTCGTCTCTAATTAATACGCTCATTATTGTTTGACATTTGCTAGATTATGAGTAATCATACAATGATATGCTCTTGTCATCAGATACACTCGCTAGCCGCCCTACACGTAATCCTGTTCCTCCAGGAGGTCGAAATGCTACACTCCACACCTGGTCAGAGTGGTTTGTCATAGTCTGCACTGCAGTCCTCATGCTGAGATCCCAAAGTTTAACTGTTCGATCACTGGATCCTGTTGCTATCGCTGCACCATCCAGACTGGCATCCACACTCAGCACCCAGCTTGTGTGTCCCGACATTGCACCAACCAGGCTCTTTCCCTCCGCATCATACATGTGTACATGGGTATCATCACAAGCAGTAAATAGGACACGAGGATCCACAGGGGAGAAGACCATCGACCTCACAGGCATGTAATGACCATCAAGGTGGTGGAGGAACTTAGAACGTGCAACATCAAACACAGCAATTGTCCCATCCATAGATCCGCAAGCTAACTTTTTACCATCTGGACTCCATGCAACAGAAAGAACAAATTTGCCGCTGCCAGTCTTATCAGGTCGGGCACCTTCTGGGCGTGGAACCGGAAGGCTGCAAACAAGTTGCCACGAGGAGGTGTCCCACAGCTTAACTGAAGCACTGCCACCACCAGCAACTGCCAGAATGGTGCCCTGAATAAAAGGGATTTTTTTTGTGAGATAATTCAAGTGCAACCTTTATTATCATAGATATGTGCAAGACTTCATGGCCAAAATTTATCAGGTCAACATCTTCAACGACAACCAATAACAAACAAATAAAGTTATTTCCAAAATGTACACTTTTGAACACAAATATATTTCCTAAATGACTTGCAATGAAGAAGGTTCCAACCTAAGCTATACGTTTTGATTTCTCAAGAATAAAATGATGTGAAAGTATTTTGATGGACTTGAGCTTTGGCCACGTTGAGTTGTACAAACAAAATAAAAACACATGATTTTCTAATTGTAAATGTCTCGTAGAAACATGTAGATACTGGTTTAACTTGGCTAACTTTATAGAATACATATAGTTCCTCCGGTCTTTGTATGTGGTAGATGCATAAAATACATTAAAAAAAATAACCATTTAGTTCTTTCTACATATCTAGGAAAAAAATTATAGAGACGATCTCAGTTGTTTAAGCTTAAATTGGTTCAAAATCCTCTTGCACATAATATAAATAGTGGCAAGGATATGGATATGGATATTAATTCTCAAATCAAATTAGTTAGAGAGATCTATAGCCTAAACCAATATTTGAGGGGGAAACGCTTACTGGATTGGTGATGATAATAACAACTACAAGCCTACTAAGGATGCTTCAGCTTGCAAACTTAAATCTATGGACAAATTCCAAACTAATTTACACATGAAAACCCCACCTCAAATGTATGTATGTATGTATGAGAGTCCACAGCAAGATGCATGAACAGTATCCAACAGGTTAATTATATATCATGACATAACAGACTACTCGATCACAAGGATGTTCTTTCATTGAAAAAGAAAAAGCCTTTTGTTATTATGTAAATTAGGTGCTTTCGAACAAACTGGTAACGCTACCATAAAGGATCATAAAAATTAGAGGCCTTCAGCTTCACGTTTGAGGTGAGTCCAAACCTCATGAAATTATTCAAATACTGAAGTAGATGCAGCCTATGTGATGAAAGGGACTTGCCTAACTTGTTAAAGAACCTTGGTGACATCGCCATATTGCAACATCGATCATACATTTAATGATATTTGATTCATTACACATCTTACCGTGTTTAACTTTCACATGTAAGCCTGCATTTATTAAATGTCATGCGAAAACTATTAAGTGCAACTTTCCTTTTGTAATAATGCAACTATATTCCTTCAATACAAGGTAACACATAAATTCCTCAAGTATGCACCAGAAGAGTCACATATCCCTTTCCTTTTGTGGTAATGCAACAGTTACAGACTATTATGCCTCCAATATAAGGCAACAGAGTCATCAGATACACATGACAAGAGCCTTTATGAGGAAAGCATACAACACCATTTATTAATACAGCATTGTTTCTCTAAACATTCTAGAAAAGTCTCACTGTAAGATGTAAGGCAAATATCCTTTCGAGATTGTTTTAACTCCAAATACAATTTCCAATTTTCATGGGTTACCCACTCTGACACCAGACCTATAATGGCCAACAACTAGATGCAATCAGTTCCATCTTCATACCATAAATTTCTTATGAAAATTGAGAAATTCCAACTTAAACAAGTGTTGTACTTGAAAGGGATGACCAAGGCAAAAAGTTTTTAAGCAGAAATATTGCTTCAAACTGGAATCCGAATTGGTTCAATAATTAATCATTAACTTAGCAGAAAAATCCAACAAAGATATCCTTATTAAATTAGGTCATCACTTTTTAGCTATTCTAATATTGCCTCATCCAACATCAAATATGATGTCCCAATATTGACTTTTATGTAACATTTCTTCATCAACTTTAGTAGATAAATGCCAGAAAAAAAACTACACTTTAAGAAGAAACAAGATACAATGGAGACAGCTTTACTCACATATATTGTTATAAAAACATAGAAACATATTCTGATCTAAAACTAAAGCAGAGTAGATACATGCAATAGACTGTTAAATATGAAACACGGTTTCTCAGAAAATAAAGCTGAGGCTAGAATCATTAAGACAGTATGTTTCTAACCTCATCAGGATTATACGGTATATCATATGTTGGTACCTAAAGAAGTATCTTCTTGATTACCACATACACATAGCACATGCAAACTACTGATGTATGAAAAAGAAGGGAGGAACCATATCCATGCGAGTCATAACATAGTCCAGTAGTCTCCTACTTTGAGAGATACACAGGCGCACGACAGCCAACGACATCAGTTGTTGCAAAGCCAAATAACCGAGACTTACAACAACTGAAGCACATGGTTTTACATAGTATCTCTTCTTCAAGTACAGCCAAAACATGATTTTTACCCTTTTCTTCGAAGTCGCTTAAATCACTAGCACCAGAAATGAACAGAGAATGGCAAAGATAGCACAAAAAAGCAACGAAAATCTAGGCTTTCTAAAGCATAACCAAACCACATAAGGGCCTCACCTTTGGATCAAACTGCATGCTCCAAACTTCAGATGGAGGCGCCTCGAGGGTGGCAATGGACGCATTAGAGTCGATGTCAAAAACGCGTATAAAGCTATCGAGGGAGGAGGAGGCCGCCACCGCGCCGGAAGGGTGGGCTGCGACGGAGACCACCCCAAGGGCGTGACCCTTGGAGGGCGGCGCCACAGGGGTGAGTTCGTCGGGTCGCCACAGCCGCACGGTTTCATCTAGGGACCCGGTCAGGAGGAGCGCTGGTCTGGCCTCCGTCGCCGGAACCCACGCCGCTGCCCATATCGATTCGTCATGGGCGTTCTCCACGGATTTCAGCCCCGCTAACTTCATCTAACCGCCACAAAGGACAACAAAAGGAAGCGAACCGAGCAGGAGAGAGAACGCCCCAGGATCGGGTCTCTTCTCCTCCAAGGGAAACGCTAGATTTGGCTCCGGAAGAGGGAAGGAAGCCCTAGATTCTCTAATGGAGCACCGCTAACAAAACAGCGCCAAGAAACCCACCGCTTTCTAAACCCCGCCTCAAGGAGGGCATAAAGCTACCCAAATCCTGTATCCAAGTCAGAACACCAAACACGGATATCACCAATTACAAAAATCTATATGATTTAGAATATTTTAAATATTTTTATGTATTTATGTTTACTTTAATTCAAATTCGCTTATATATATATATATATATATATATATATATATATATATATATATATATGTGCTGTACTAAAATTTGAAGGGGTATATACACAGTTTACAAATTTTGCATTAATAAATATGCAAAAGAAACCCATAGTAAAATTCACTAAATCACTGGTTCAAAATTGTATTTTGGTTTTTTCAGAAATTTGATTTTGATCTGCTTTGACCGGATTAATCGATGTTATGAGCCTTAATATTCTTAATAAACAACTAAATTATTTTAATATATACAATAATATGTAAGACAGGCTGTGATACCAGCTCTTAGTGTAAGCATTTCACTGGAACTAAAAATGCAATGCAACATTTCACTGAGCTACAGTTGGTAACATATGATACATATAAAGCATTAGGCCATCATACTATTCCCAGCATTCCTTTGCTTGCCACTGCAGTGAGAAACATGTTTAGAGGAGGCATTTAGCTCTATGAACAGGAGAAAGAACTCAACAAGGCTCTCTCTAACTAATTTGCCTTGATGCTGTGCCATCCTATCAGCCACCAAAATAGAGCTACTGAAGTCAACAAAAACTTACACAAGATTCAGTGTCGAGAATAATATGATCCCTCTAATATTACAGAGAAATATTATGTTACAGTTGTTAAAAGTGTACTTCTCGGACAGAAAAGCTCACTAATTTAACCCACCAAACTGAGCATCATGGCATTTGTTATTCTTTCACATGAAGCCATAATCCAATAATTCCCATCTGAATGACGGGAACACATAGAAGACTTGGGGCGGCGTCTTAAATAGCAGGCCCATGCAGACACAGACTGCCGCGATACCCACAAGAGAGAGCATTACTGGTCTGTACAGTATGGTCCTCGCCACAGAGTTAGGGTAAGCTATCTTTTGGCTGCATCTGTTGCAATACGGTTGTCGTTCTCTGCTCAAGCAACTCTTAGTTATCTGGAATAAGTTTGGTTTACCAGATTTAAGTGCATCTACTAGCTCATAGGAGACAACACCGGGAATGTTGAGGACCACCTGACTCTGGTGATGTTGCTTGTCAATTTTCTTCTGGACCAATCTTATGTATGAATCATGGCCCTGAGCGAGAGCATAATCTTCGGGAGTGAATCCAACGCAGTCACGGACGTTCTTCCATGCCTTAATTCCCAGCTGGAATGCAGAAACCAACAGAGGGTAAGAGAGACTACCAAACAGGAAACTGAAGTACAAGCTAACTGAAATAACCTCAAAAGTGAGCATTGGTTAGAAAAAGAATAAATAACAGCTGCCAGTTCATACATAAGCATTACAAGAACTAAATTACCAGAACATATAAGTAATTGTTCCTTGCAGCTGCTGAGGGCAACATGCATGAGTAGGTGGAATCATGGCCACGTTAAGAAATAAAGCTTTGAGAAATCACACTAGCAACACATTTATTTCAACATGGTTTTGTGATATAAGCATGGTAGTGAAAAGAGATACAAGTGGGCAAAAGTTGGTGCAAGGAATTTATTTTGCATGATCGTATTACAGAAGCAAAAACTTACATGAAACAAATGAAAACAGGAGGTTATGAGCTCCAAGGGCCTAGCCTCAAATATAAGTTAATGAACTAACTACTAAGGAGAGTTGCCTAAAATAATTGCAGGCTAATGCTATGTGTGCTTTAACACCGAAATATGCCAGTGACTTCCACAACTAAGGTCCAGCAAGAACTTGTACGCAAAAAATGTCATGTAAAGCATGATGAAGCCATTAGCATCCAGAACGAAGTTCAACCAGATTATTTCGTGTTATTGCCTCAATCAATTATAGGAATGAAAACATAAGCATGAAATAATATGTACCAGTTCAGGATCATCAGTAAGCGCATCCAATATGCTCTCAGCACCGTTACTGGAGGCTGCAACATGCAGCGGAGTTATACCCAAGGGGCCAAGCATGTCAGGTCTAAATAAAAAACGATCTACATGCGTCTCCTTTGAAGCTTTAACAGGTGCATATCTCAATAGAAGTTCCACCATAGGCCTAGAGTTCATTTGAACCGCACTATGGAGCAGGTTTTCAGATAAGGCAAGTTCTGTAGGTGATTGCCTGTCTGCATCTACTGTTCCACTGAATAAAATATCGAGAAGCTTCTTCACAACTGCAGACCACTCTCTACTCATAGCGAATGACATAAGATGCCTGAAGCGTCTCAGGGGAAAGGTATTCTGAGAGAATTTAGTTCCTTCAGAAGCAGATCTCATATGATTCTTCCGAAGCAGCCACCCGAGTTCATTAATAAAGTCTAAAGCTTGATTTCTAGCATTGGCTGCATCAGTTCTTTCCTGAAGTTGGCCATCACATGAGGCTATATTAATTGCATTCTCCAGCATACGGATCTCAGAGCATACATCTTCTTCCGCAACTATGAAGGGAAAGAATCCATTACAAAGGCCACAATCTTCGAACTAGGAGTCAAAACCAAGAATTCCATAATCAACAGAAAAAGCTTAAAGTTGACAAAGAAAGAATTTGAAAATAGGAACTAAATGACTACAATATGACGGAACCTCAATGAATCCTCTTCCTGTCACATCAGGTAGCAAACAAGTAAAGCTCAGGCACTGAGACAGATCATGCCCTGCATCTCTACCAGTTCCCTCAACTAGAGCTTGTGTTGTTTCTTGGACCAAGTATTTCCCATCAAATGAACATAGCAACCTGATAGGAGGATCAGCATTATGATACAACACAGGAAAAATAGATAAAACCATATTTTATGCACCAGAGAAAGGTTACATAATTGCGCAAAAGATTTCAATTCATCAGAAGCAAAGAAAATTAATACCCAGATGTTGGTTGAACTAGATTAAAACCCTTCACTGTAAACTTAACCTTTGTAGAACAAGCAACTGCAATAGGTGTGACTGACAAACCCTGACAATGGTTGAAATCTCCAATTGGGAAAGGCATGTCTAGAACAACCTGACCTGAAAAAGAATTATGCAAAAAGATGACAAGATATTTCTGTGGTTGCTAATAAAACCAACTTGTACAATGCTGCAATCTTGAAAAAAATGCTGCTCAGAAGAAGCTCTACATACCATCATTTATAAAGACAGCGCAATTTTGTACCCTAGCAAAAATCCATCCCGTTGTCCAGAAATCATCGGAGTCATGCAAAAGCCTGCTTAGGTTGGAGCTTAAATCATGAGAGAGCTGTCAGCATAGGAAGGATTAGATTAATAGGCCGAATGAACTGTGGAACACAAAGTTGATCAGAGATGGAAACTTACCTGTACCCATGCAGATTCAGCTTGCCGAAGGTATATTGTTAGAACTATACAACCAGGCCTAATGTAGCTCTCAATATCTGTAGGACCACTGGATAACCAGTCAAGAATCTGCAATTCAGCATTACCAACGAATTAAAAAAAACAAACTTGTGCATGCATTTTTCTATTTTTTTAAGCATTTCAAAACTATTTTGGAACTTACCTGTGTTCGCAGAGCAAGAGGAAGATCATTAGGGTCTTTGCCAAAGAGTTTGAAGATAATCCTATCTGTTCTACACTGAAATGAGAGGAGACAAAAAATAATCAATAATGAATAAGTTGAAACTTTTCTAAGAACCAAGTGGTACAGAAATTTACTAAGCTGCCCTAGCAATTTAGCAATTTAGCAATTTTGACAAGTCACTGAAAGGTATATTTTTTATTTAAAATATTTAATTTTAAGTATGATGGCACATTTTCAGAAAAGACAGAGTATGTGTAGCATAGTGGTGAGCCACATGTTGTTGAAGGTCACAAAAAACTCTCCAAGCAATATAAATTTTTTTGGTTTCTCTTATTTTTCTATTTTCATTTTCTAGTCTAATTTCTAATCAAGTAAATTAATACATAAAAGAAATGTTCAGTGATATCTTTTTCAAATCCATAGGTTTCGAAGGTGCTAACTAACCTAGTTGGTATAGACTTTTGGCAGATCATTGCAAGTCCTATGCTCGAATCCCACCTTTGTCACTTAACCTTTGCAAAAAAAAAGAAATATCTATAGGTTTCTAAATTTAATAGATAAATTAGCACCTAACATGTGATATCGTGGGTCAGCCCCTGGTTCTTGCAGATTTTATAACTTCAATCAGATAGATTACTTTCATAAAGATATGAAGATAAATAGGCGAAATGAGCCCCTAAGATGCACCCAAATCAAAACCATTTTAGTAATAAATGTAAAAGGTTTTCTAGAAGGTTCGTCACACCACTTTGCTTGTCCAGAACAAAGACAATGTTAATACAATGAACACCCAATCAACATGGTCCTATGTTCACATAGACCGCGACACGTGCTGCACAACACCATGTATATTCAACTCTTAGAAAAAGTTTCACAGCACATACCAGACCCATACCAGTCTGGTCAGGGACCAGCATGGATTAGTTGCCCGAATGTCAAACCATGGCTACGAAAATCAAGGAAATCCATATAAGGTGCCAAAAACTCTCATTCTCATGCCTGCAATTTCTTATATGATAATGAAAGCCATCATTGGACCTCACAGTCAGACCAATGGTGAACATCATGTCTGATACGAAACAGCCAAGCGCAACCCATGTCTTTTTAAGCTCAAGAAATGTTAACCTCAAACATACAGTACGGATTTATTGGCAGAATGTAATTAGAAGTTCTCTATATTTCAAGTCATAAAGAAGCTCTGCTACATGCATACATGGCATTCTTCATTTGGTCCAATCTTCACTGTCGCTGTCACTCTCCTTTTACAATTATCCTACCTTGATCTAGAACAACTAAAGCTCATCTAAGGTGAATGAGAAGATACCACAAAAGAAGCTGTAGTATTCTCTACAAGAAAGATTGTGGAATATTTGCAACAGCAAGGGTCGGTTGGTGGTGTACTTGAGGCAGACATCTTAATGTTTTCTATGAATCTATTGTTTGCTAAAAACATTGTTTCTATAAGGCAAAAGGTAAACAATGCTCAAGCTGTTGGATTCAGATAGGCTTTTAGGTTTCTCACGGATTTGAGCAAAGCCATTTTTTATCAAAGGATGTATCATCTTAAATTCCTGATAAAAGATCCCCAAGAAAAGATCATAACACCTGATAACCTCATAAGATTAAAAAATATATATCTACGATATGCAATAAGGCCTCAGCCCCTTGGATGAGTATATAAATGTTGCTCCTTTTCCATCCCTTTCTTTCTCTATTTTTTTCTAGTACAATATTAATTACTCTCTTCAATATTCCCAACATGTTTTATAGTTCTGTTTATTTTTCTCATCCTTGCTGATTTCCACATAAATATTGTTTGTTTACATGAAGCTGATTAGCAGCTGTTTGATTTCAAGTTACTTGCATTTCACTTTGATAATGTTTTGGTGCGATTTTCTCAGGACAACAAATAGAGACATTTGTTTTCCTTTATTTTGAACCTTTTCTAGGCACATGAAACCCTAACCTTCAACTTTCAATTGCACCAAGTAATGGTATCAAAGAAACAGTCTTTCTATGTCAATCTGTTGAATACTTGTCTTAAACCTCTTGCTTTCCTTTTTTATTTTCATTTCCTGATTAATCATAAGCTTGAAGACTTGGTGAACTACATGCTTCTAAAATGTGTTTGCTCGCATAAAAAATTGTACTAGAGAAAGCTCTGGAGATGGGGCAAATAACAAGTCCCAACAACCATACACTTGGTCCCACAGGAGAATTAAGCATTAGTAAACACGAATAGTGCCTAACTCCACAAATTCATGACCTCTGGTAGAAAAGGAAAGAAATTCACAGTGCCATCTCATTTAGGAAAAAAGGTTTAAAGCAATGGGGTTGGTTGCAGATATGTGAGACACCTCCTATGATAGAAGTATTGGGCTTTCAGAAGACACATATGGGCTTAGGTAAACATAATTTTAGAGAATAGATGCATGTTACATTGTGATTGGTTTGATGCACAAGAAAAATGACATACTTGAGCACCTCCATGTGAACTAGTTTGAGATTGATTGCAGGTATCCGAGTTGCCACTGGTCTGAGGTGGACTTGACTGATGAGAACTCTGCAGCAACCATGAAGGGCAATTAGAAGAATCTATCCTAGTAGACAAGAGAGTTGCTGGGTTCATTCTTCCTTCTTCACAATCTCTTGTGTCACTGTATGCATTGTTCAAATCAAAGTCCATTATGACTCTGTCTGTGACATGCTCTGAAATAGCATAGAATTTAATTAGCATGAAGTTCTGTTCATAAAAGAGAACAAGATTCTTAAGTACCTAAAATGTAGAATATACAGAAGGAATTGCAGGCACAGCCTCACCAGGAGAAGCTACCCTTTCTTTTGAAGGCACGTCAACAGTAGTTACAGAAACAGATGTGACATGGTCAGTTTGCCTCAAAGGATCCTGAGTACCAGTGATGCACGTCATTACAGCCGTCGAACACAAGGGATTACCAGATTCTTGCTCACGAACACCATTTGGAACAGAAGTAATAACCACATCTGTGGATATTCCGGAACTAGTTACAAGCTTTTGTGGATCCTGAGATGCCTGTAGGAGTCTAGAAAGACCACTTGGATCAAAGGAATTAGCAAAGGTGGCCAGGTTCCCTAGAAAATTAGTCAAGAACTCTGGATCTTGTGATTGATCTGAGTTAGCTGCTGCAGAAACATGAGCCAAAATCAGCAGATACGGAATCACAGCTATCAAGTTTCTACATGTTAGAGTGTATGAAGGGCCATGTATTGATGAGAGGCCATGGTGTGATATGCAACTACATATGCAGTTAAACTAAAGCATTCAAAAAATGTTCAATTAAGTTACAAGTAAATATTCCACCACCACATTTGTGACATAACATGGACCAATTTTGGTAAAAGTTACAAAATGGGTTGAGGTATTAACTATGAATTACCATACTATTATAAACCATGTATTATGGTACTAGAAGAACAACTACATTAGAAGCAATATTTATAAAGCCTGAAACATAAACCAAATATGGGACCACATTTTCATGCTTTTGCAACTTGGCGACTGATCTCCATGTACAATCATACCACACCATAAGGCTACACTAGCTTCTGTGAAATGGTCATATGTCTGGATATGCATATGTGCCAACATATAGGGCCACATACCACATTTGGGGACACGTACAAGAAATACATAAAGCACATGAGCATGATCCATTTTTTATGTTAACTATGCTCCACTTTGGGCCACTTTAAGTTGGTAGTCACTCATATTTTGCAGTTCAATAAACATGCCAATATGTTCAGAGCTCAAGATATACTAAGGTGTCAAGCTCTCAAAAAACCATTACATAAGGCATGAGGCAAGGTTCTGATCAAAGCAAAAATCATAAGTTCTCATCATATCAAAGAACAAAAAGTTACAAATACTTGAATGGCATCTACTTCTATCAAAAATTTCTGGAGTAATGATGTCCTTGCTGAATTGGAATCTTCCCCATGCAGAACAGGTTAGTACTCTAAAATCTAAATACGTGTTCCACATATTCATCTCTGTTAATATTAAAGGAAAACATGTTAAAGAATGGACTAATATGCTGCACCTAACATACGTCTTAGTCAACACCATCTCAATTAGTCATCAACATATGGCACAGGAGTATGCCACATCCCAAAGTGATGTGATCCGTGAATTTTTTTTTTCCCTCCATTTTGACTAGCATACAGGACACCATGTTCGTGCCCTACAGAAACAGTATGAGATAATCAAGGGTTAAAAAAAACCAAACAGACTGATCCATACCGGCAAACATTTATCAGTCCAGCCCAACCAGAAAAAGTGATGTGAACTGGATGATTTCAGTCCGAAACAAGGGTTACAGCATCTGATTCCAAACCCCACTTGGTGGGACACCACCTTCCTAAATGGCCCTGGAAGTGTCACCTACCTATTATTTGACTGCATACTCGATGATCGTTGTTCCCATGGCATACCCCTCATTGACTTGGACCTCCTCATGCTGGCCTCTTTTAAAGCCCCAAACTACCCCATGCTGATGTGCCAATCTGTGCTGGAACCATACCAGTCCAGTCATCAACCAGTATCAACACCGGACTGAAATTGTAAACCCTGATGATAACTAAATCCTAAGGTGACATGTGCATATAAAGAACTTCAAGAATGAGCACTTGATATATGATAAACTAATCAATCATCTTAGATGTCTGCCCAGGACTATATTACATACTGGCTTCCTACTAATGATATTTTGTTTACCAAAGACATTGTTCTTAATTTCTAAGCCTGCCCACTGAAAGAAAGTACAGGTAACACTGACCAAAAGCTCATGAATGGTATCATGGGAATTAGATAATTGCCAAAAACATGCTGAATTTAGAAAAGTAAGAAAATTGCAAAAAGAATGCAATTGACTAGAGATTAAAAAACCATGTAGAGTAACATGTTGCAGATATTCAATGAATAAGTTGCAGCAGTTACATTGCAAATTGGATAGGATTCTAAGTAGGCTTATCAACAGATAGCCACAAGCCTGTTCATCTATCAAAGAATTCCCATTGACATTGACATCAAGCTGTGTCTTCCTCCTACGCCTGTTGTGGCCAGCTAAGCGCCGCCGACAACTTCTTTTGCCTTCATCAAATTCTTCAAGAAGATGAAACCTGGACGTGATTATCAAGAGCTCACAAGTCACAACAAAGACAAAGGGGGAAAAGTTAAAAAGTTCAAAAAGAAAAAAAAAAGTTCTAGAAGCAGATAATTATCCAACATCAAGGACCAAACCATAAAGTTCAAGGCAAACTAGAGATAAACTAACCTAGACTAGCGTGAAGTATTTATCACCAAAAGAGTGCAATAATCCCAAAAATTTTCTATTATCTTCTCATTTCAGTTAACATGTGGTTTCTCCTTATCACCAGAAGTGGTTGCAGAGGAAAAAAATTAATGTCCTACACAAGCAATATTTGATAATTGCCACTATGCCCAGATGTCAAGAGAAAATTAATGTCACACATTACAACTAATCTTGTCAATCATCCATATATCCAAAGTGACCTGAGATAACATTCATGTTGCATAAGTTAAATAGATGTATACTACAACTAATCAAGTTGAATAATTGACATAGTTTTGTTATATTCTATTTCAGACTTCACAAACATGACAAGAAAGAAAATATATACTATAAATTCGACCTGTTGCGAGATAAGATCATGAATAATGGATTAAAGCAGCTATATGTGTCACTAAATATGCAAACCTATTTTACATCATGAAGCCCAAAAACCCAATCTCTGGACTAACATTATCTTATTCTGATTCTTTAATCAAAAAGTATAGCTTAACACTGTTTAGGCAAATGCATTAGAATGAAATGAGTTATGATGCCCTAGAAATACCAAAACTAACTTCAATTCCAGAGGACTCTGCTCACCTAAATTTCTTTGAAGAGCAATAGTTGAAGAGGCAGAGTGACAAAGGAAAAATCAGAAAAATGGATTAGAACTATAGCAGTAAATTTGAACAAAAAAATTAGAAATTGAAATTTACAACAGTCATTTAATAAGAAACTAATGATAATAAAATTCAAAAAAATTCACAAATAAGTGCATTAAAATTTCTGGACTATTTAGGGATTAAATCAATTAATAATAACTCTTTTTGGCAAATAAATAATGTCAGAAACTAAACTATAAACAAAAACTGATCATCCATGAAACTGTAAAGATGTGTTATTCTCAGCAAGAACCAAACATGAGGATTCTCAAATTATGCACCTAAGTAATTTATAAAAAGAGGGCCTAGCAACATGGCCGAAAATGCTTAAAACCATGTCACAAGTGATACAGAACCCAGCTCACAATCTAAGTATATAGTTTCCTTTTCTTTCCAATGTGGTTCTATTTGGGTATCAAGATCATCATGCATTTTTGGAAGGTATCCAGATCAACACTAATACAGTATCAAGCAGCATTATTCTCCTAACTTAGAATTTTTTTAGTTGTTCTTCTGGGAACCTCTACAGTTAATAGCTTTTTATTGTCAAAGAACACAAAAAATTCACATAAGCCACGGCATTTTAAATTTTCTATTCAGTATTTTTTCCCAATTTAAATAAATATCAGTGAACTAGATTTTATTGCAGAAAGTGGCTTCATAAACCAACTGTGATATTCTTTGTCATTTAGTGTATGAAACATCAGTATAATAAGGGCAATGGACCTCATTTTTGCTCTTCTTTCTCATCATTTTTTTAGATTGGTTTCTATTTTGCAACCCTTATTCTTTCTTTTAAATATATTATGCTTCCAGTGTTGAGGTTCAACCATAAAACAATGAGGAATTATCAATTTATTGTTATGTATCCATATTACCTATAATTTCAATAAGGGTAATCTCTGATTCAACAAGCTAGCTTCAGAAATTCATTTTTTTACTATCTTCAGACTGATTTAGCTAAAGAAAACAAAAAATGGATTATCTGTGACACACAAATGTAACAGACAATGGAAAGGTTTCTAATCATACAGATAGAAAAACATTTTGATTGAGCTGTACTATAACTGAATAAGTGCTATCCAGGATGGGTTTCAATTAAGAACCAAACAAACAAGCTGAACCAACCTACTACATTGCTGGCAGAAGCGCTGGCTTGCATTTCTGACAACCGCTGTGCTGGCCTTTGCATGCATCTCACAGACCTTGTGCCGCCTATGGTAGTCCTTTGAGTCACTGAGGTCAGCATCACAGCCTTCGACCTGGCAAGCTGGATGACTAGAATTGCCTCCTGGTGGAATGCTCTTCTTTCCAGTCTTCCCTTCCCAATTTGCAAGGTCAGCTTCCGCTACTGGATAAGCATGTGCCCCAAGCTTCAAGCTCAAGGACCCAGCTCCACCGAAAGATTCATCTTCTTCCCCCACTACAATCCTCCTCCTCTTCTCTGCTTCGCCTTTCTCCTTATCAACCAGTCCATAATCAACACCTTCAGAGGAAGATGATGAACAATTTGACACCAATGTTTTTGCTGTATCCTGGTGTAGTTGTTTGTTCCTGCAATCTTCAGGGATGGAATTTAGAGGGCTAGCAACAAAGCGATCACCATCCCATCTCCAGTCATTCAAGTCCCACTCAAGGCTCTTCTTCCCGATCCTGTTCAGTTTAGATGTCCCAGCAGCAACAAACTGATGGTTTTCACCCCCAATTCTGGCCTCCATCAAGGCAAAAACCTCAAAACAACTCAGAAGGCCGAGATTTGAATGCAAATACTTCCCATGCTGCAAGGTGTATAGCAAGCCACTCTGGACCAAGAAGATGGAGAACACGATGGAGTGGAGTTCCTAAACCACGTCACTGCTTCGCCAAAAATCTAAAAGCATAGCATTGGCAGATCCGCAGATCCAAACAAGTGAAACCCACATACCAATCACAATGTCCCACACAAAATCACTAGAAAAGAACCAAAAATAATTTATTTTCACAAGAGAAAGCCTAGTTCACTGATTCCAAGCAATAAAATCACCAAATTAACGATGTAACAGCTCGAGAAACCCACTCAGTACGGAGCTTACCCTGCTCCAGTTCATGCTTCACGATCCAGACGCCACTAAAATATACCAGATTTAACCATATTTCTCGAGCAAAACATCAGCAAAACTACTCCAAATTCCCGCAGAAGTGCTAGAAGTTTAACTCATTCAATCGTTGCCACTACGAACCTCGCTACTCACAGAAGGGGGCGGGGAGAAAGAGAGAAAATTTAAAGAACCAGAACCTTCCTCGGGAGCAACCACTGGCCGATCCAGAGAACCCCTTTCATCCGGATCGAGATGCCCGACTCGGCAGCCATGATCGATCCAAGAAAAAACCTAAACAGCGGCCGACGATAACAACCACGCAGAGAAGAGAACGGAAGAAGTGAAGGAGCGTACTGCTTTAAAACATTATATAGGCAGTTCGGCCGTGAGAAAGACCCACTCCCCAAACCTTTTTAATTTCCTCCTCCACCTAGACGCACGGCACCCGCGATCCACCCTACGCCAACTCCTGGGACCACAAACGTGGGGCCCACACAGTACAACTTCAAGGAGAACGACGTGGGTGAGAGATTGCGTCCTCTTGCTTTTTCAGATTTTTTCTATCACGCCCGTTGTTTATTTCGCTTCCCTCGGTTGCGTTGCTCGCTCGCAAACTGACTCGCCATCGGTACCATAATCACGACACGCGGCTAACAAGCACAGGGTTTCGCGGACCCACCGGCAGCACGCTCCTATTGGAGACTCTACGTGGCCAGTAAGACAACGGCGTCGGAGTACGTCGAGTGGGTGGATAGTGGACCCGAGGTACGTTATTTTACGCCGGCGTACGCGCGAGATAACGCATTGCCATCTGCGGGGCGTCAGCCGTCCGATGCTGATCTGAGAAGATATCGACCGTGCATTCGTCGTCGAATCAGAAAACGTTTGCATGCGGTCGTCACGGAAGTTATTCCCCCGCCGTACTCGCAATAATGCGCGTGGTTCTCTCGCATCTGGACCGTTCGTTCGCGGGGCCTGTCTATCCTTGAGATTGGCGATAGCACGATCGTCAAAGCAACAAGGAACGCGTGCTCTTCTTTCTCTGATTATGCGATTAGCCCGTGCATAGCACGTGCCAAAGGGAGAACCCAAACCTTAAAAAGAACATATATATATATATATATATATATATATATATATATATATATATATATATATATATATATATATATATATATATATATATATATATATATATATATATATATATATATTAACACTCTCCTCATATGGATGGAGACTTTTTGTATGAACGAATGACTTTTCACTATTATACCATTGTAACTTTTTTTTAATCAATGTCACGTTTAAATCGATAAATGAGACATGATCTAAATTTTTATATCTTGCTCATGTGTGAATGGTAGATGTCCCAATCCAACACATGAATAAAATTCTTGACAACATGAATAGTAGATGTCCCAATCCAACACATGAATAAAATTCTTGACAACAGATTATGTTGCTTCGTCATTGACTTTAGCTAGTTATTGGCAACATATATCAACTTATTGTTATATATGATGGGTAACCCAAGACGGAAAGTATTATTAATGAACAAGGATAGAGGTATATTATATATGGAGTTATTATTGGGCTAAATCTCACATCCTCACATGTATGGTATTATGTTTAGATATTGACAAATATATTATTGGGTTGGTGACAGAGATCATTTTGACTTTTTATAAGACAATTTTTTCTCTGGAAGACGTATTTTGAGCACCTGCAACCATTCGGATTGGAGTCATGCATCATGGAGAGGTTGTCTACACACCATCGTAAGCAACTTTCTTTACATTTACTCCTCAGTGTCTTGAGGTACCGTGAGAACTGATAAAGGAGTAGGCTACATGAGATTTAGAAGTGAAACATGTGTTCATGCATATTGTGGTTGATCATTTGCTACAAATAATCCCAAAGGCTATGTATTATAGTGTTATATTTAATGTTGGAATCCACGAGTAGGAGCTATGTATTTCATTTCACGTAATTATGTGGTAGAGATAAAATAGTTTGGCCACATTTATTCTCTGTGGTACAGTGGGTGGGTGGACTTTATGTGGCAATTGCCAACCCTACATGAAAGGGAAGATGTACGTGTTCAAGATAGTACACACGAATTCAGACGTCAGTAAATGCTCGGTTACAGGTGGTCTCTCATGATAACGTAGGTCCCCGGCATTAGGTATTCATTCATGGAAGAACTCCTCATTAAATATCTTCCTACCGCAACAGCCGAGGGAAGGAAGGGCCGGTGGCAGTTGTTTGGTGAGTCCTTTCCCATTCGCATGGCAGTCATTGATGAGCAGCTTTCAGCCCCATCATTCATCAAACGATGCTTCGCTTTCGTCCGGATCATGCGAGGGTTTTCCCTGCTTGATTCTGAGCTTTAACTCTGACAGCTCTTGATGCAGCAGTGAACGAAGACGACATTCTGTTGTCGGTACTGTGTAGGAACTGCACCTCCTCCATGCACGTGCCAGATTGAATGAAACCCTTAGGTTATGACTCCCCTCTAATGGACTCGGATTTAGTTTCAGAGAGTTTGGTGGCCATGCAGGGATATCTACCGAGAGTGCAACGTGGGTGCAAATCGGTTGACCTTGATCCACAAAGAAGAGAGCTCATTGGACTTCGTCGAGAGAATGAAGGAATATCTTGTTTCTGAAAGTTTGATGAGCATGCAGGGAGATCTAATGAAGGATCCGTGAGCTGTGTTTGCATGTTGCTTGACCTCGATCCACTCAAAAGAGAGCTAGTTCTTTCCGAAGGACTTAGATCCAGTTGCAGGCATGGAAGAACATTTTGTTTCTGAAACTTTGGTGACATCTACTCGAGGAGTGTAGTGTTGGTGCAGGTTGGTTGACTTTTATCCATGCAGAAGAGAGCTTGTTCTCTCCCAAGGACTCAAATTCAGTTGCAAGCATGCAGGAATTTCTTGTTTCTGAGAGTTTTGGTGACCATGAAAGGAGATGATGCAGGTTGGTTGACCTTGATCCGCACCAAAGAGAGCTAGGACTTGGATTTAGTTGCGGGCGTGCAGGGAGATCTACCAAAGGAGTGAATTGTGTTTGCAGGTTGGTTGACCTTGATGCACACAGAAGAGAGCTTATTCCATCTGAAAGACTTAGATTTAGTCGCAAGAATATCTTGTTTCTGAAAGCCTGGTGGGCATGCATGCAGGGATATCTACGGAAGGAGTGTAGTATTGATGCATGATGGTTGACCCTGATCCATCTGAAGGACTTAGATGAGAACATGCAGGAAATATATCTTATTTCTGCAACTTTTGATGAGCATGCATGCAGGGATATCTACTGGATGAGTGTAAGGTTGATGCAGATCGGTTGACCCTGCTCTCTCTGAAGGAATTGGGAGTATCTTGTTTCTGGAAGTCTAATGTGCATGTGGGTGCAGGTTTGTTGGGGTTGACCATGACACACAGAAGATGAACTCTTCCAGGGGATGGCACTGACTGAAATGCCATCTATCATCTTTATTATTAGGTACTTTCTCCATAAACTATATAGTATTCTTCTCAGACATTGGATCCCAAGTCTGGCTCCACTTTGCAGTGACATGGCACAGAAGCCACTTGTTCTACCATGTCCTTTTCCTTGCCATCCCTGTCTCCTCCTTTATGGACCTCCCAACATCTTTTCTAAGCACCCAGAATCCCTGTTTCCGATGGCCAGCCTTTAGTTAGAGCTTGACTTATTGACTGGAAATAAAGTTCAAACCAGTAGATGATTCATTCTATATTAACCTGGGAATCATGTGGTCTCATCAGTTCTGCTGCTACTTTCTTGGAAACTGCAAACAATAGCCAGCAGGCATACGGCTCAGATCAATGGCGAGCTCGCTCACTTCATCTCACTGTCTCTTGACACACAAAAGATGTGATCTTTGGAAGCTCCATGGGAGTTCCCCTGTCTCACCAGAAGCTGAGCATTGACATCTGACACTGCAAGTGTGATCCCCTGTGCCCATTGTCACTTACTGCATCTTCCCTGGACGGAAAACTTGTCTCTTCTCATTACGACAGAGATCAAATCCCCTTCCCAGAGTAACTCCTAAGTCTTTTGCTAAGCTCGACCAACTTGAATGTAATTCCGATAGAGGATAAAGTGAGGAAAAGAGATCTACGAATGTTGTGATTAGACGAGATGAGATAATTAGCATTAGTGATATTGAAAATAGACAGAGATAAAAATAAAGATTATTTGACTAAGGAAATTACTTGATGCATGATTCGATAGTTGAAAAGATTAATATAATGCAGCCAAAGAATTGAGACTTTACAGCTTGTTGCCGCTGTTGAAGAGTCTTTCTTTGATGATATCACTGTGGCATAATGGTAGGAAGGGATGAAAAGGACAGAAGTCGCGTTGAATCTTGACGAAGCTGCGAAACTTAGATTTATGATCAATGAGAGTTTTAGATAGGAAAGGAATTATCTCCTCTTAAGTAGGTCAAGTCAACACTATGACCATGTGCCGCTTGCTTGGATTGGAATTCAACGAGAGAGAGAGAGAGAGAGAGAAGATGACAAGGGGTGGTGTGCAAGGGAGGAGGGGGCTGCAGAGTTTGGAGGCACTCTTCACGGGTATTCTGGTCAGTGGAATCCGAAGAGGCAAAGACCAACCTTGTACAACTGCTGTCCTTTTAACTTCTCTCTCTCTCTCTCTCCCTCTAATCCTTAGCTGGAGAACTGTAACTGACAACGCCATCCTTGCATGTAATGTCATATGTTTCAGCCTCAACATGAGAGAGAGAGAGAGAGAGAGAGAGAGAGAGAGCAGAGCAGAGCAGTCTGATAAGAGTGAAACTCAGTAGCAGCAGCAGATTTGATTCCATGGAGATTTATGCCCACAAAGACATCACACTGGCTGTGTCTCCTCCAATTCGGCAGTGGATTTAAGGCAGCTCAAGAGGGCGCTGTGGATCCTTTAGGTTACTGGACGGTGGTTTGTTTGTCTGTAAAGAGAGGGAGAGGGAGCAGCTGAAGACAAAAGGTGGCGGACAGGAACAGTTTTGTTCTTTTGCAGTACAGACTGTAATGATTTTTTCCCTCTCTCTCTCTCTCTCTCTGTGTATTTCTTTTTTCTTTTGATTGATGGTGGGATTGGTCTTTTGAGAACAGAAGCAGCCCATAGATCGCAATGGAGTTGATGGGTTCCACTTCCACTTGATTGCCGTAACATCATCAGATCACCACAGGATTTTCGAGATTGTGCTTCCCTTTTGGTGTAGTTAGAGCTTGTTCATTGCTTCTTTGGTTGTTTGGGCCGATTAGAACCTAGTCACATGAAGAGATCTGCAGTTGTAAGTGTCTCTGTTTCTCCTGCTTCACGCTTGGATTCCTTTTTCCTCTTGACGTCTTGAGGTCAATTGTTGAGCTCTGCAATACGGTTATATCTGAATGGATCTTAGTTTGTGTAAAGCTAGTTGGTTCTCTTTCTTTCTTCTGATACTGGAATGTGGATCTGTGATGGAAAATACATCTGCTTCTAGTATTGAATCTATCATTCCCTTTTCGTTTCTTTCTCATTTTATTGCAATAGCAGGCCTTCGCTGCAACTTGACCTTCCAGTCACGTATAAAAGAGAGTTTTATTGTATCTAATCTGCAGTCTGCATTTTAATATGGTTTTCGATTCACTTATTATTCTATCAATACTTCGATCTTTTGCAGCATCTGAAACAAAATTCGATGCACATTGGATATATGATTTCAATCCTGTTCTCAAGCCATTGTGCTATGTAGGATTAATGAACTTTGTAATCCAGATTCATGGTTTCCTAGGCTGGATTATGGAGCATTTTTTTCTCTTACAAATGAATCAAGGGGAGCCTCTTTGGTGAAACTTATCTCCCCCCCTTGACGATTTCCTTGATGTATTCACCCACCAATGTAAAATCTAGTTACAAGAGAACCAAGTGGGTTTTGATAATATTCTTTTTCCATTTACCTCAAATAATATGACCTATTGAAAAGCATATTACCGGTTCATGAAAGTGATTTAAGTTAGTCCTACATTCTGATATAGGTTTTGTTTTCTTCCAATTTTATTTATAAACTGGGATCCTAAATCAATATCATATACTTCCCTTTAGTTTTTCATTTTTTGTTCTGAAAATTGAGTTTGCAAACCCATACTGGAATTGGACCTGCTTAACATTGCATCATTCATGACATCCAACTTTTGACTCTCAATTATATAAGCTAGCATCTCAAGAGATACAAAAGGAGCTGATTGAATTTGGAAGAAACAAATATTTTGAGTTTGATTCTTTCAAGTGATCATGTAGAGGATGGATGCTAGAAAATATTTGTGTTAATTTTCTTTTAACCAAATCCCGAATGATTTTGAGATCATTGTTTTCCTTATTAACCTATGGAATTTTGACTCAGCTGCTAGAAACTCTTATGATTCTTGCAACGGTCGGTCAGTCATCATGGGCTGCCTTGTCTACTTCATCCTGCAAGGAGATGGGATCAAGCATGTATCGGCCACACACTGTCACTGTAACAGAGTTTGGTGCCATTGGTGATGGTGTCACGCTAAATACCAAAGCCTTTCAGAATGCTATCTTTTATCTCCATTCATTTGCAGATAAGGGTGGGGCGCAGCTGTTTGTGCCTGCTGGAAAGTGGCTGACTGGAAGTTTTAGTCTCATCAGCCATCTCACTATATCACTAGACAAGGATGCCGTAATAATTGGATCCATGGTGAGTGTGTAGTTTCATATCAAATCTATGTTTGCAGTACACGGTAGAAACAGTTTAGATTGCTTTGTCTCCTGCCTTGGTTTTTATATTGGAAACTAGACATGTCCCTGTAACATAAAAAACAGCAGGCATCGAGATTACTTGTGAAGACGGTCCCAACTATCTAATATTTGAGGTTGCTTAGACTAGTGGCACTATCAGTTTTTGTCAAGGAGAAGATGCATTATGTGTCTCTTTGAAAAGTTCACAAATTGTCATGAACTGATGTACTTCAATTTTCTGCACACATCCTTCAGATGATGTAGTTGCCTCTAATTACACTGAAAACTAAATCTGATGTGATGCTTCATTTTACTGAAACCCTCCTGTATCGAGGAAAAAAAAAATCTTATGAAAGAAAACTTTGTAGGGTGGCTTGCTTCTGTTTATTTTTCTATATTCTCTCTGTTTACATATAAAATTGTGTATGATCTGTGAAAAATTATCCATTACACTTTAATACAGGATTCCTCTGATTGGCCAGTCATTGATCCATTGCCATCATATGGCCGGGGTAGGGAGCTACCTGGTGGAAGACATCAAAGCCTCATACATGGGTCCAACCTGACTGATGTGATAATAACAGGTCAGTAAATCTTGAATGAGTTTTGCCTAATGTTTCTCTCTTAATTTACAGTGGTAATGAGTAATGGCTCAAAAGGCAACCGTTATCTTATTGATTATTGTGCAATTTCTATTTAGTGAGCTGTTGTATTGGATGCTTTTGAACATTCCAATTTTATTTTTGCTGGGCATTATTCAAGCAACATCCGAGCGCAACAATCTGAATCTTTATCTTTAAATAGAAAGGCCAGGGAATACATAAGAGTATAGTGTCAAATAGTTGTCCTGATTTCACTACGAACTTGTTTCAGGTAGCAATGGGACTATCAACAACAATCTGTATCTTTAAATAGAAAGGCGAGGGAATGCATAAAGAGTATAGTGTCAAATAATTGTGCTGATTTCACTATGAACTTGTTTCAGGTGGCAATGGGACTATCAATGGCCAAGGCAGCGTTTGGTGGGATTGGTTTAACAACCACATTCTCAACTATACTCGACCACATCTCATAGAACTCATTTACTCGACTGGAGTGGTCATCTCAAATCTTACGTTCATTAACTCACCATTTTGGGCCATCCACCCCGTATATTGCAGGTTTGTCCATCCTAGTGGATGTATTTATTTCTCTTATTAGCTCTGTAGATTGATGTTCGAGTGGAGCTTTTATGAGCTAGGGGAGACTTGAGACTGCTTTTATTGGATTAACAGCCAAGTGCTCATCCAGAATGTCACAATCCTTGCCCCACCCGATTCACCAAACACAGATGGAATAGATCCAGGTAATGATAAAGATCTACAGCTACAAACTGTAGTGATACTATTCAGTATCAAGTAGTCGTAGACTCATAGTAATGATAAAGATCATGTACAACTGAAGATGTTTATAATTATTTACTTGCTGTTTCATCCAACAAAAAAATGGATAATGCTCATCTTCACTGAAATCCAGTAGCTTGCACCATTTGGTCTTTATATGACTCCTGTTCAGTTGCTAATTTTCATTGTGCCAATACTTCAAACTTTAAAGTTCTCAGTTTTACATAAAAAAAACTATGGCTTTGCACAGATCATAAGAAAAGCATGCACATAGCCTATATTATACTTCTGTGATTATGATTTTGTTGAGATAATCAACTGTATCATATAGACTTGAAACAAAGTGCTGAACTAATGCAATATGGAAAACTTAAGTGCTGAAATATAGACCACTCATCTATGAACTCCACTTTGCAAGCTTGTGTCGAAAATCCTGCAATATAGCTTAATTGCTTGATGCTCATATTCAGGCACTTTTGGAACTTATGATAAAATTTTAATGAAGAAGAATTCCTTGTTAAAAATTTAGTGATGAGTATGTGTACCAATATTTTGTCAATCATTTTAGCTCAAGCAAGGATAAATCACCAAATAGGTAGCTTTCTACTTGTGAGTCCCAATTTTAATATAATGAAAAGTTGAAGATTTTTGCATCTTAAGTTCTTATGCATTTTCAAATTTACACATTATTTAGTTATGCAGTAAAGATGCAGGTCAATTCTTATTCTTGTGATCATCATGATGTTTCCTGTCATGGTCTGAGATGCTTGTCCTTTTTATTTCACATTCTAAGATTGAAACTTTTGTTTTTAACATTTGAACTGGTATTGTGTTAATAAAAGAAGTTGGCATGAGTGGCCATGAGTGTTCTGCATATAATTCCCTTGAAATTCTTCTCAAAATTTTGATTATTAAATGTGTACAATGATTTCGCTCATGTCATTCAAATGAATCCAGATTCGTCCAGTAATGTCTGCATTGAAGATTGTTACATCAGCACCGGTGATGATCTTATTGTCATCAAGAGTGGATGGGATGAGTATGGCATTTCTTATGCTCATCCAAGCTCCAACATCAGCATCCGACGCATCGTAGGAGAAGCCAAATCAGGTGCAGGCATTGCCTTTGGGAGTGAGATGTCTGGTGGCATATCGGATGTGGAGGCAGAGGACATATCTCTGTTTAATTCATTGTATGGCATCAGAATAAAGACATCTCCAGGACGTGGTGGGTATGTTCAGTACATCCACATCTCCAATGTTGTTCTGAACAATGTCAACATAGCCATTGGTATAACTGGACAATATGGTGAGCACCCAGATGAGAATTTTGATCCAAATGCACTTCCCATTATAAACATGATCACCCTGGAAGACATTAAGGGAACAAATATCAAACATGCTGGCACATTAGAAGGTATTCAAGGTGATAACTTCAGCAGTATTTGCTTGTTCAATGTCCACCTCAATGTGACCTCAAGTTCTCCATGGCAATGCTCATATATCCAAGGCTCTTCTAACTTGGTCTCTCCAGAATCATGTGAGCCACTCAGAAACCCATACCAAACCTCAGTTTGCTACACAGCTAACCATGTAAGAACTCAAAATCTGGTGCAAGCTGCTTGAGTAGCCTGTTCAGAGTTTTGGCATCATCCTAATCCGAGTCTGCAACTGCACACAAAAAAATAATTCATATCAAAGAATGTCCAATTGTCTACAGAATCTGGTACATGCTTTTTTTTTTTAATTTTGTTTATGTATCGACATATTGCTTTGACTTCCAGTTGAAACTGGTAATGCTTTGTTATCATAACAAGTTCGATATGGCTTGAGAGTATGCTGCAACTGACTTCAGTGCATCCTCACAATAGAATACAGTGACTGTGAGATGTTAAATGGCCTTTTCTGTCTTGTGTTTGCTTATGTTTTCCTGTTTTTGTCAGTAAAAACTAAAAAAATGAGGCTTGAGACATATTTATTATTATCAAGCTTTATTTAAGGTTTCCTCAAGAAACATTTCCCCGAGTTGCCTGTGAGGCTATATGTGCTTTTTGCAAGACATAACCTCTTGATTTCAATTTTCAAACAAACATGTTTTGAGACTAACTAATAAAGTTGTTTCTTATTATACAAACATACAAATAAAGTGAGGCTCAGGCACACTTTTACTACTGGTACTCATAACCTCCTCAACAATGACTAAAGAGCTGCTATTTAAAGCTTAAGAAATCATATTTGCTTTCTGATTTCTAAACAAGTCGAATCACAACCAAAGAGCATCTTAGAACTGCAAGTATTTTATCAGCCAGATTCACCCCAAATTTCTGTAATATAAAAGTAAATGCATCATTAAGAAAAGCAGTTGATCTTATCATTAGATCCAGAAACAAACAAGACAGTTTGCCTTAGGGTAGCCTCAAATCTGCTAATAGTGTGATGTTGCCTGTCAGATAATAGTTATAACTTATAACACCATATGTCAGACAGATTCGAGGTCAGATAGAAGAGAAGGAAATGTAGATGGGGAACTTGTTTGTGATTTGTTTCAGCTTAGATTTTTTCTTCCATTTCCTCTGTGGAGGGCAATGACACGAGATGTTCCATGGATTACTGAAGATCCGGGAAGCAGTAGCAGATGGGAATTGGGTGGTCAATTTTCAGTTTCTCTAATTCATTATACTCTTGCATTTGTTGTCTCAATGGCCAGCCTATTATCTTTCCTGTTATTAAACTAATTCTTTTTTGCACTATATGTAGTTTAATAAAATTCTGAAACTGTTCTCTTGCACCATATGTTGTGGATATGGAATAACTTCTGTCAACTGCTGTCATGCTCACAGCACATTGAACTGTTGAGTTAGACATACAAGAAGGTACCTTAGGATTTTTCCTATAGCATTCGCTTCTTGTATCAATTCTCAAGAAATTTTCCCTCATAATAGAAAGTCGTGTACATGAAACACTCAAAGAAGTTTGATCTAGTCCAAACAGTCAGTTTAAGATTCTTTCTTGTGACTTCACAAAAGCATCATTTTTTATTCATAAAAGTGGCATTGCTAGGATTCTTTTAGACCATCCAGTATCATCTGTTGGTAAAGATCAGTTATTTGCTGTCAGAATTCTTTGAAAACTAGCTACTTAGCTGTTGAGTATTCATAAATGATTCTAGTAATTACAGGAGATTATCAATGTTTGGTCAAATTCTTCACTTGAACATATTTTTAGATTCTGTCACCAGAATCAGGTTAACTTCATATAAATTTCATGCAATAAAGTGAAGAATAAAACAAATTTATTATTGCCTGCAAGAAAGAGCCATACATTGCATTACTAAGAAAAGGAACTTCTTGATGGATTTATAAGCATCAATATCATAAAACAAAAACACCACAAGAACACCATTAAAAAAATGAATAATAAGTAACAATTAGATGAAACCTTATATATATTATTCTGCTAGTCAAGCTAAGAACTAGAAAGCAAGCATATCCTTCCTTCCAGGTATCCTGCCAAAAGATTTCATACAACAGAAGAGGAAGGATCCCAAGCACATGACTATGACCTTTATGTACATGATCAGCAGCCACAGAGATCACACACAAATTTGTCTCATTCTAGATCATTTGATTTCTTGTTTGCTTTTTGCCGACATATTTTTTGAACTTGGTGATTTTCCCATCATTATCTTCTTTGCTTTAATGAGTGACTGCTTGAGCTTTGATATTATGTTATTTGAATGTCGTTGGGAGGGCTTAGCTGGGATGTCCTGTTTAGGAGCCTCTCCTTCTACCTTCATAACATCAGCACATTTCGGAGTCATAATTAAGTTTTCATCTTTAGGATTCTCTGTTCCTTCTTCATCTTGAGCACCTTCTTTATCCTTCTCAGCATCCATAGTTCTAGTAGCACCTAATGCAGCAACCACATTTGTCTCTTTGTCAAGATCTCTGACAGTCTCAGCATAATTTTCCTTGCTTGTAATGCTCTCATCCTTGCTTTCCTTGACAATTGAACATTCATAATCTTTTGCCTCTTTACCCTTCTCCTGAGTCACTTCATGACCTTCAGATGTTTTATCTTGCACAGGAAAGACATTTGAAGCATCACTATTAATACCAGCATAATTGGTGATCTCACCTAAAGTTATCTTATTTCTTGCAGAGTTTTTACACTTTTCTTTGACCATTTCATTACCTGTGGAAGATTTATCAAGCTCTGACGAGACTCCAGCCATTCCAAAAGCTTCGATCAAAGACGTCTTTTCGCTTTCCAGGTTCTCAACCTTGCTCTCCCCTACTACTTCAGCAACAACAGAGTAGCTCTCTAACTCTGTTGAGTTTTTCAGATTATCTTCTTTTGTTCCATCTACTATTTCAGTAACTTCTAAATTTCTCTTTCCATCCAATGCTGCATCAGCTGTTTCAATACCACAATCGAGATTTTTTGAAGTCTCCAATAAAGTCGCTCTATCATCTTTTAAGCTCTTATCCTCAATGTCCTTGACCTTTGCTACAACTTGTGAAGGATCATTCTTCTCTTGGACCATGTAAGCTTCTTCAGGGCCTTTCACTTCCTTGAAGTGTATTTCAGAAATTTCACCAGGAGCATCAACACCGTTTGGGTTATCTGTGGAAGTATTGCTTCCAAAAATATCATCTTTCTTGTCCTCAAACTTTTGAGTGCTCACATTAGCCTTTTCTCCTTCTAATGGAACTTCGGCAGTTAAACTAGCAGAATCAACTTTGTTTGTTTCAGTCATTGATTGTTCCTCAACTTCTGTCAACTTGTCTTTCTTCTCATATATGACTTCAGCTTTTGGTTGTGTGATCTCATCGGCAATTTGAATAGCTGAAGTGAGATTTGTTGACTGGGTAATATTTGCAGTAGCATGAGGTTTAGGCATGCCAAAGTCAGTTGCATCTTCTTTCACTGGATTTATTATAGCCACCACATCAGCCTCACTTAAATTATTTAAATCGTTATCCTCTTCTATTGCAACTGTTACCATATCATTTTCTTCCTTTACTGCAACTTGCACAGTGTCACTAGTAGCATCCACTTCATTTGCCTGGTTCATTTTTCGTTCTTCGACTTTTGGTTCTTTAATTTCTGTTACTGCTTCTTGCTTGACATCTATGGTTTTAGCTTCAATCTCTCTACTTTCTTCAGTAGTTATAATAGTTGAACTAGTGCTACTAGATTCTGTTGGATGAACAACAGCAGGAACTACCAGCACATCAGAATCATCTGCAACTTCTTCCACTGGATCATTCTTCTCTTCTACCATGGCAACATCTTCAGGGTCTTTCACTTCCTCAAAAGGGGTTTCAAGAATTTCACCAGTCACATCGACACCATTTGGTAGCTCTATGGAAGTCTTGTCTTCTAAACAATCATCCTTTTTATCCCCAATTATCTCAATGCTCACATCTGCAGTCAAACCAGCAGGGTCAACTTTGCTTGTTTCAGCGATCGACTGTTCTTCATTTTCTATCAACTTGTCTTGTGTGACCTCATCAAAAGCTTGAATAGATGAAGTGCCATTTGTTGACAGAGGGGTATTTGCAGTAGCAAGAGGTTCCATATGAGCCTCAGTCAAATTGTGCAAACTGCTATCCTTATCCTCAACCATCTCAGCTGTTACAGTATCCTTGTCTTCCTTTACTGCAACCTCCACAGTTTCACTGGTAGCATCAACTTCATTTGCCTGATTCATTGCTTGTTCTTCAACTTCAGGTTCGTCAATTTCAGTAAATGCTTCTTGCTTGCCATCTACGATTTTAGCTTCTAGCCCTTGAGTTTCCTCAATAGTTTTAATAGCTGAAGTAGTATTACTGGACTCAATTGGATCAACAAAAGTGGCAACTTTAGACACTTCAGAGTCAGCTACAACTTCTTTCACTGGATATGTAGCCTCCAATGGAATCTCATTCTTATTTTCCAAACTGTCATCCTTGTCCTTGACCATTTCAAGACTTACAACACTGCTGTCTTCCTTGGTTGAGACATCAACAGTCTCACTAGAAGAACTAGCTCCATTTACCTGATCCATTACTGGTTCTTCAACATCTCTAAATTCTTGTTTGTCATCTGTGATTCCAACTTCTGGCTTTACAGTCTCTTCAGCTCTTCCAACAGCTGAAGTAGCAGCAGCAATCTCAATCAGGTTTATGACATCAGGAACTTCAGAAAAACCAGCAACAACTGCAACTTCTTTCACTCCGTCTTCGATTGTTCTGCTCTCTGTTCGTTCTTCCATGGTGTCCTTCATGATCTCTCCAGCTCCATCAGATGATTCAAGAAAATCTGGAACCATTTCTATGCTTTCTGATGCAAAATTCTCAACTTTCATGTCATCTTCTGAGCTGTTTGAGTTGCTTATCTTTTGCTCTGAAGAATCACCAGTGACATGAGCATCAACCAAGAATTCTTCAAATTGGGAATCCTCCCCACTTTCTTTGGGTGCAGACTCCGCGGTAGTGCATGACAAAACTGGCTCTTCCTTTTTGTCCTCTGTTTCTGAGATTGGAACTTTGGAGATATCTGAAGCCACTTGACCTTTGACACCTTCAGATTCTTGTTGTTCAACCAAAATCTCACCTGCATTCCCTTCTCCATCTTCTACTGGTCCTGGTGACAGTTCTTGCGTGTCAGATTCATATTGTTTCTTTGATTCATCTTCTCTTTTCTCTGAAGAAACTGAAATGCCAGCTTTTTGTTGAGGATCTGCTTCATCTTCCACAACCTGAGCAGACAAAGCCACTGAATCTGACATCTCATTGTTACTAGATTCTGTATCCTCTTTCACATCCTCAACAATGGATTCATTCTTTTCTCTGGATTTTTCTTCTGCTTCAGTGGCAACAGCAGCTTCAACATCTGTTGAACACACCATCTTTAGCTTTTCTTCCTCATCCATCTTTTTAGGTTCTTTTGGATGGGAATTAGTCTCTCCATTCATGTCTATCTCCTCGTTGATAACTCTTTTCTCCTCAACAATCTGCAGATTTTTTTAATAGTCGGATGTAAATTGAAAAAAGAAAAAAAAATATTTGCATGAAATTCCTGCATGCCTCAACTGCAATCAATATACAAATGCTAACAGGCATTTAATCAACATTTTAAGAATATTAAAATATTTTGTCTTGAAATTCCAAAGGAGCCGAGACACATGATATTATAATATCATGCCAAAGCATTTCAATGTTTCTTCTAGTGATTTTGAAATAAGAAAGATTTTGTGGTGCTTGGATGTTAAAAAAAGAATGTTTTTTTTAATATTAAGCAGGTTTCTTACATACAGCTAAACATTTTATTTTATTTTATTTTTTGCATGAAGAAGAGGAGAAATTGAAGTTCAAATAAAAAAAATTTGAAGTCTGCCAAAACATTGCTTCCTTTTCTTGAAGTTATTGAAGTAGAAACCTGAGTTAGTGTAAAACCTTCTAATTATAATAATTTCAGAAGCAACTCAAACATTTCAAAAAAAAAAAAGAAAAAAATCCAGAAACAATGTCACCCACATATTCCAAGTTCTTCAATGTAATTTGTGTGTGTGAGTGAGTGAGAGAGAGAGAGAGAGAGAGAGAGAGAGATCAAACCAATTCTAAGTGGATCATATAAGCAATTATCAGTATTATTCCTCAAATAAGGAAAATTAATGCAGTGTTCAGAAATAAAAACCATACTACTTACTCCACTAAACAACAGAATGAAGAACATAAAAGTGGATCATCAGATAGAATGGAGATTGGTGATTTTAAGAAATACAGACTGATGAAGCTGCTCCATGTCAAGTGACCAATCTATTGCAACACAAAAAATACTTTATGTTCACATCATGCCACAAAAGTATTTTGACAAAGGACAATTCCTCTTCAATGAAGTGCATCAAGATGAGGTAATAATAGACTCCAGTTGTTGAAGAGAACATTGAAAAGTTAGACACTCCTCATTTACAGGATAGTTAATAAATTGCAATTTCTTATTGAAAGGTATAAAACAGAGAAGGCTCTTCAAAACTTTCTTGAGAGATTGAAAGAAATGATAAATTACTTCATTCAGATTCAGTGGTCATTAAGAAAGCAAAATGAGAACAGCCTGATCTCATGATTGATGAGCACTTAGAGAAATTTAGAAGTTGTGACCAAAAATAGACAAACTGTATAAAAAAAAAAAATTAAACACAGAAAATTGAGGTAATGAGAAATCTGATATCTGATCAAAGCTTTCTCCCAGCAGCACAACACAAAAAGACTCTTGTCAATAATTATCAGGATGGATGTAGAGGCCAACTATTTCAGGTACCTCATCAGTTGTTTGATCTGTTGGCACAGCCTCAGACTCCATGGATTTGGGCAAGCTCAAGGAATCCTTCAGCTTCAGGAGGAAGAGGAGGAGTCAAAGAAGAGGAGAGCAGACAAGAAGAGATACTTCAGATTTGGTACAGTGATGTAAAGAAAGGACCACAAGTTCAATTATGGAGTGAACAGTCCATGAGCTCTACAAAATAAGGCAACAGAAATCCTCCTTAAACCTCTTCTTCAAGAATTTAAATGCCCATTATATAACTGAACAGTCATAATTAATATGAATTCAATTGTACTAATTAGAAATATGAATTCTAGGAATATAATAGATTAAAATGACATGTTTGTTCTTTGTTGATCATATGTCATAAACAGATATATTCCAGAAAAAATGATGTAATTGTCATGGTGATCATAAAGTAGACCAGAGGGAGTGAATCAGGCATCCATGGAGGAAGGAGGACTGAATCATCAGCTGTTAAAGGTATGACAGCACATTCTTTTCTTCTTTTTCCTGCAGTGGCAGGCTGCAGGAGGGCATGAGGTGATGAGCCCACCAGGCTTTTCCAAGGAGACAGTGTTGCATGGTACTCCTCTGATGATGCTCAGCCAGGTGATGTGGTTTCAGCTTAGATTGCTGTTATGGTCACATAAGATCAATCACTGTCTCTCTTCAGCTACAGTAATCAAGATTTGCTAAGCAGCAGAAGAAGAAACTAATATAATCTTCTGTTATTGGATTGTTAATAAGTTGAAATTGCAGGTTTCCTCACTCCAGATGTGGATATAAATGCAAAACAGAGTATGGAAATAATTAATGAAAAATATTATTGCAAGCAAGAAAAAAAAAACACTGATAAGAACACAAAACCAAGTTGGAATCTTGTAGATTAAGTGTATTAGAATATTGAAAAATTAATATTAATGAAAGAGAATTACTTCAAGCAAAAAGGAAAGAGATCACTGATGAGAACACAAAACCAAGTTATAAATAAGCTAAAAATCCATTGGATTAGGTGAAGATTAGAACAAGAGCTGAGTTTTTCCCATGTCAAACACAGCATTTTCCAAAACAAAAAAAAGTGCTATTGATGCATTATGGATGAAATAGCTGTAGCATTAATTTCATGTGTGCTTGCGTTGCGCAAGAAGGGTCATAAACAATCTTTTCTCCCCCTTCTGTTCTTCTGTTTTCTCTTCTTCTCCTTGTTGGATGGCCCAGGAAAAGAAAAGATGCCTCGAAAGATGTGCTGGTGACTGCATGCCACGGTCCCAAAAGATGCAGAAAAGGTGATGAGATGGGGCACGCATCAGCACATGTTCTGCCATGAGCGGGGAGGAGCTACCATCATTTGCCAGCAGTGATCTCTGAACTCCCACCATGGGCTGCTCGATGGGTTCCCTGTTCCCCATGTTGCTTTCCCTCTGGCTGTAGGTGGGTGACGAAGCCCTGCTAATGCCCACATAAAGCTCAGCATTTGGTAGGTTTGGACAGCTGAAAGCCATGCGCTGAGCTGCTCAATGGTGCCCGAGTTGGTCCAGAGTTGCTTTCCACTGCTGCAGTGACATGCCCGGAGTGGGAGACTCGAGTAGATGACAAGTTGTATCATATCAAGATGATAGCTTTGATGGGTGAAGTGTAAGCAGAAAACATACAACCAAACACATTTGACAATGGCAATGCAGTCACAACAGTCCTTCACAATTCTGACAGACTGATTCATTTGTTGGTTGTGAATGAAGCTTCCAAGCTCTCATCTTAATCAATGTGCTTTGTCTCTTGATGATCTAAAGTTCTGACCTTTCTGTTCCTCATCTTCACGTCGCCTAGCAAAAGGAAGTGGAGTTCCTTGATGACTCAAAGTTCTTCTCAGATACTGGGTGGGTGGCAGAAGAAATGCTTGTCGTTCTCATGCATCAGTATCCTAATTGTTTTCCAGCTATGATTGTGGGTGACAGATACCCCTAATTTTGAATATTTGTATCTTCCACTTGTATTTATGATCACCACAAAGATGTGATCAGAGATAGATTGGCAGAAGAAAAGCTTGTCATTCTCATGCATCAGTATCCTAATTGGTTTCCAGCTATGATTGTGGGTGACAGATAACACTAACTTTGCAGATTTGTATCTTCCACTTGTATTTATGATCACCACAAGGATGTGATCAGAGATAGAGTGGAGATTTCTAAGGTGCTCTTTGAATCATACAAGACATCATGATGATTTTATTATGCAGGATTTTTAAGAGGATGATTCACTCAAAGTAAGTCTCTCAAACATCATCTATAAAACTAAGACATTCAGGTGTGACCAACATTATCATTGGACACTTAAATATATAAATAGATTTTAAATATCGAACCATAATAAGTTCATATTTATAAAGAATACTAATTTTAAATATTGACCATATTGATCATTATAATAATTCTAGCAAACTTTCACTGAACTTTTTGAATAAACATTATTTCTAATGCTATATTAAGTCTTTCAAAATATTATGCTCAAGCAAAAAAAAAGAAAAAGAGGCATATATATTGCACTATTATGGAGCAAATATTGAAAGTTTTAAGATCAATCCATATGGTCTTTTTTTTTCCTTGAAGTCTTTTAGTTAAATAGCTAAAAAGCAATCTTTCTCTATTTATCATATTTATCGCTAAAAAACCTAATTAAATAAATCACTAATTTTTCATTGTGTTGTCACATAATTAACATGAGTTGATGTCAAATTGGTCCTTAAGATTGATCTATCATGTCTGTCTCTCCTAAATTAATCTTGAATTAAAACCTAGATTTGCATTTTTTTTTTAATCTTGACATCCAAATTATCATGAACAAGGTTAATTACATATCATCTTCTATATTTTAAAAAATTATATTTGAATATATATAGTTCTAAAAGTGAAATAAAGAATCTTATTTGCGCTAACGTCGTCAACTGCATTGACAAAAAATATAACACATGACATTATGTACTAAATTGACATTAAAGTGATGGGCAAAAAGATAATTTTAATATTTATTTTTATTTTTAATAATTTTATTGATTTTAAAAGATAATTTTAATATTTTATGTACTAAAAATAGAAAGGATATTGAAATTATCTTATTACCCATCACATTCGTGTTAATTCAATATATTATGTCATGTGTTATATTTTTCGTCAATGCAATTGATGACGTTAATGCAAATGAGGTTATTTGTTTTACTTTTAGAACCATAGAAATCTCAGAATATTTTTTTAAGTATAAATTTATAAATAGATTTTAAATATCGAACCATAAGAAGTTCATATTTATAAAGAATATTAATTTGAAAATTTGATCATATTGATCATTATAATAATTCTAGCGGAACTTCTTGGATGGTATGAAATAAACATTATTTATAATACTATATTAAGTCTTTTAAAATATTATGCTCAATAAAAAAAGAGACTTATATATTGCACCATGATGGAGCAAATTTTGAAAGTTTTAAGATCAATCCATATGGTTTTTTTTCTTTGAAGTCTTTTAATTAAATAGCTAAAAAGGCAATCTTTCTCCATTTATCATATTTATGGCTAAATTACCTAATTAATAAATTATTAATTTTTCATTGTGTTGTCACACAATTAGCATGAGTTAATGTCAAATTGGTCCTTAAGATTGATCTATCGTGTCGTCTCCCATAAATTAATCTTAAATTAAAAACTAGATTTGAGTCAAAATAAAAAAAGAAAAAGCATGACATCTAAATTATCATGAACGAGGCTAATTATAAATTATCTTTTATATTTGAAAAAAAATATTATGATTCTTATAGTTTTAAAAGTAAACAAATAACTTTATTTTTGCTAACATCGTTGGTTGCATTGACAGAAGACACAATATATGACATCATATGCTGAATCAATATGAAAGTAATGGGTAAAAATATAATTTTAACATCTTTTGGTTTCTAATAATTTTACTGATTAAAAGATAATTTCAACATCCCACATGCTAAATATATAAATGATATTAAAATTACCTTATTGCTTATAATTTTCATGTCAATTCAGCACCACATATTATATTTTTTATTAATACAACTAATGATATTTATTCAAATAAAATTATTTAATTTACTTTTAGAATTATAAAGATTTCAAAATAAATTTTTTGAGTATAAAAATCACAATACTAAGTTATGATTCATTAATGGGCTCAATATGGGCCTAACACAGTGAGGCCCAAATAGGTTCATGATTTTGCTCTACTGACCCGGGCATAAGTCGCTACCAAAGAAAGTGCGCGCCACCGCCTCCTCTTCCTCCCCAAAAACCCATCCAACTCGTTCCAAGTTTCTTCGTCGTCGTCGTCGTCCTCCACCTCCCCCCCCCCCCCCTCCCACTCCCTTCTATGATTTGCACAGCAATGAAGGGGTTCTCCACGTACAGAATACCTTCACTACTTCACTGCGATTCTGTTTGCGTTCATAAAGAAGGTTACAGTGGAACGACGCTGTCTTGTACGCTTAGTTTCTGAATCTTGACGCTGCATCTTGATCCGAGTTCGGATGAACTGTTCCCCCAAAGTTCTGATTTTTCTTAAGCTTGTGGTAAGTTTGAAGATTTCTATTAAGTTTCTTCTTGTTTTCTTCAGTTGTTGAATGTTCTGTAAATGGGCTGCTGTAGTATATATTTGATGGGCAGTGTGGGTAATGCGATCTGATTATGGAGGTTATGGGTAGGGCTTGGTTGATTGTTGTTGTTGTGGGATTTTTCTTCGTTACCAGTGTTTCAAATTTAACCTACTTTAAATCAATGTTATATTTATGATGGTTTCGACATTGTTCTTTCTTTGTTCTCCGAGCATTCAGCCCTTTCATGAAGGGGTAAAAGCAGACTATTTTCTCAAGAAATCTTAAGTAACTGATGTTCCTAGGTTAGCTTTGAAACACCAAGATGGTGCTTAAAGTTCAGTGTCAGTTTTTTAGAATGTTTGATTGCAGTGATCTCCATGATATGTTTCTAGAGCTAGTACATCGTTTTAAGTCAAAATATAAGAGAGATAATCCGATCCAAATATTTTGATGGACTTACCTGCCATGAACAATGCTTCCATTTGTTCCATGGTATCTATCTACCTAACCTCATCAAATGTTGAAAGTATAGGTTGCCTGAGACTTTGAAGCCCTCAGCTTGAGAAGCTAGAGGAAGTAAAAGAAGGTCTTTTTATGAATGACAGTCTAGGCAAAGAAATTTGTGGCAGAAACTAAATAAAGAAGTAAAGATTTCAATTTGATCAATGGAAATGTGATGCTTCACAATCAATCTATGTCCATGGATTCTATTTCTATCAACTTTTCACCCTTTTGAAGGCCCCCATCCTAAAATCAGTAGGCATTGGTCGACTAAAAGAATTATGTAGCTAAAGATAGCAACGACATCATTACCTGATGTTTTCTTTCAGAAATGACAAGATGTTTGCCTTGTATGGTTCTTACATACTTTTTGGCTCTGATGTTTTGTTTCAGTTAGGTTCTGATGATACAAACATGCATAAGGGATGCTGGGGATACACGCTGATGGAGACTAAACTGAGTATATTGGCTATGCACCATAAAATTGAATGGTTGAGTTCGTGGTGCGAGGCTCATGTAGACTGAGTTTGACCTAACTTCATCATTCTCTAATGCTGATTTCTAACTATATGCATGCATATACTTGAGGGTTCTTTGGCAAGAAGCAGCTTCATTACTGCTGTTTTGGATCTAATCTCATTTATAATTATTTATATCATGATCATCATTGTTGATATACAAAATTATTATTAGTCATAGGTGCTCTATAAACAAATCACGTAAGTGGTGACACGCATGATACATATTTTTTTTCTCATTATATTATTTGACATTTTATCACTTTATATTGTTTGTTGCATATATTGTAATGCTCATAGATTTATGCAATGAAAATCAGATCATGATGAGATCACAATAATAAGACTGATTCGTCTCTAAACATATATCCTAAATAATCCCGGTCATAGGTTACTCGAGAGGGACATCGAGATAACCAGATAGACTGGTGTACTGTATACCTGTATAAATGATGGAGGCGGTTGGTCTTATAGTTGCTTGTGTGGGGACACTAGGGCTACAGTGCAGGTGCTTATTGGAGAATTAGTTCACTGATTAATCTACTCATAGAATGCTGGATAGTTAGTGATACCTTATTATCAAATAGCGATTTTGGTGAGACTTGAAAGAAAAGAAAGGCAGAAAAGTCCCTTAAGAAGGGCAAGGGCAAGGGCAGACTGGATAAAGCAAAGGTTGCTAAGAAAGACCCGATAAAGGACAAAGGCCAATGCTTCCACTACGACAAAGATAAGCCTTGGAAGAGGAACTACAAATAGTATCTTACAAAGAGGGCGAAATAGAAGCTTAGAGAAGCTTTAGGTACATTCATGATCAATCTCTATTTGTCAAACTTTTATGATAACACATGGGTATTGGATACCGATAGTGCTTATCACATTTGTAATTCGTTGCAGGTTCTAGCAAGATCTAGGAGATTGGCGAGAGGCGAGATTGACCTCAATATGGACAATAGAGCAAAAGTTACTGCAGTAGCTGTTGGCGAGATCACTCTACACGTGCTTGGTGAAACTATTATTGTATTTGATGCATGATATTTTGTTCCTTATATTATTAAAAATATTATTTCCATTTTATATTTGATAATTAGTGGATATAAATTAGTTTTTAGAACAATAATTGTTCAATATTATTAGATGATGAGATCATTACGAAAGGAACATTGCATAATGACTTGTTTATGTTAGACACTGCTCCATATATCATGAATGTAAGTATATCTAAGAGGAAACAAGATGAGATGAACAGTGCACACCTGTGTCATTGTAGATTAGGTCACATCAATGAGGGAATAATTTAAAAATTATTAAAGGATGGATATATAAATCCATTCGACTATGAGTCATATACAATATGCAAGCCTTGCCTTCATGGAAAACTTACCAACTCTTCTTTTAGTGGAACTGGCGAGAGAGCCATTGAGCTATTGAAACTTATATATAGTGATGTATATAGACACATGTCAATTCATGTTATAGGTGGTTACTCATACTTTATTACTTTTACTGATGATTTCTCAAGGTATGGACATGTGTATTTGATAAAGTACAAGTTCGAGTCCTTTGAGAAATTCAGAAAGTATAAGAATAAAGTGTAGAACCAGACTGGAAAGAGTATCAAGACTCTTTGATCAGATCGAGAAGGTGAGTACAAAGTTCATCCAATTCCTCAAGGACCATGGGATTCTATCCCAATGGATACATCATTATACGCCTTAGCTCAATGGTGTATCTGTACGGTCCATTATGAGCTTCGCCGACCTACCCATCTCATACTAGGGATACGCTATAGAGACCGTAGCTTACATTCTAAACAAAGTTCCAACTAAGTCGGTAGTGTCTACACCATGTGATATATGGAAAAGAAAGAAGTCAAATCTTAAGTTTGTTAAGATGTGAGGCTGCCCTGCCCACGTTAAAAGATACAACCCCGATAAGTTGGAATCTAGGATGAAGCGGTGCAAGTTCGTAGGATACCCCAAGGAAATTTGTAGATATTATTTCTATCATCCCGAGGACCAAAATGTCTTTATAGCTAAGAGAGCGGTGTTCCTTGAGAAGAAATACATTCTTGGCGGAGACAGTGATAGCGTGATAGAGTTGAGCGAGATTGGAGAACTTAACTCAAGCACCACTCCACAGCCCGAGTCTGTTAAGGTACCTAACACATAAGTTCCAACTTTACGTAGGTCCAATAGAGTATCTCATCATCTTGAGAGATATGCGGGATATGTTAGAGGAGAGAATGTTGATGATATCGATCTTCAGACCTACGAGGAGGTTTTTACGAGTATAGACTCTGGGAAATGACAAAAGCCATGAATTCTGAGATGTATTTCATATACTCTTACAAGGTTTGAAATATATTTGATGCACCCGAGGGTATTTACCTATCGGTTGTAAGTGGATCTTCAAGAAGAAGATCGGAGTAGATGAAAAGGTAGACACCTATAAAGCAAGGCTAGTGGCTAAGGGGCATCGTCAAAGGCAAGGTGTTGACTATAACAAAACTTTCTCACTCGTGGCCATGCTAAAATCTATCCAAATTCTATTGGCTATTGCAGTATACTATGATTATGAGATATGACAGATGGATGTAAAAACTGCGTTGTTCAATGGCAACCTCAAGGAGGAGATGTATATGATACAACTTAAGGAATTGTGTCCAAGGACTGCCCAGATAGGGTGTGTAGGTTGCTTAGGTTCATTTATGATTTGATGAGGCAAAGTTGGAACGTAAGATTTGATGAGACGATCAAATCTTATGACTTCGTTAAGAATGAAGATGAGCCTTGTATGTACATGAAGGTAAGTGAGAGCGTTATCACCTTCTTGATGTTGTATGTGGATGACATCCTAATAATTGAGAATAATATAGAAATGCTATCCACAGTAAAAACTTGATTATCTAGACATTTCTCCATGAAGGACTTAGAGGAATCATCCTATATCTTGGAGATTCGGATCTATAGAGATATATCTAAGAGGATGCTTGGCTTGTCCCAGTCCAAGTACGTAGACACCATTGCCAAAAGATTTGACATGAAAAATTTCAAGAGAGGTCTCATATCAATGAGACATGAGATATCACTTCCTAGGAATATGTTTCCAAAGACTCCTGAAGAAAGGACGAACATAGATATAATACCCAATGTCTTAGCGATAGGATCTATTATGTATGTCATGCTATGTACCAGGCCTGATATAGCACATGCTTTGAGTGTTACGAGCAAGTATCAGATAGATCCAGGTTTGGAGCGCTACAAAGCATTAAAGTGTATCCTTAAGTACTTGCGAAGGACTAAAGATATTTTACTGATATATGAAGGTAGCAGCCTTAGGGTTGAAGGCTACACAGACTCAAGTTTCTAATCTGATATTGATGATAGCAAGTCGAATTCAAGGTATGTGTACACCCTGAATGAAGGAGTAGTATGTTGGAAGAGTTTCAAGCAAGATACTATTGTTGACTCAACCATAGAGGTGGAGTGCATTGCTGTAGTAGAGGCAACAAAGGAGGGAGTCTGGATGAAGAAGTTCATCATAGATTTGGGAGTCATGTCGGGCAGCGAGGAGTCGATTCCCTTATATTTCAACAACAATGAGACGATTGCTCAAACGAAGGAACCAAAGTCTCATCAGAAGTCTAATCACGTTCTAAGGAGGTTTCACCAGATTAGAGAGATCGTGACATCACTCACATGATTGGTTTGTAAGACCAAGAGTTTGCCGGAAGTCTACCAGAGCATCGCAAGGGTTCGTCAGATGTTCGTTGGAAGTTCACCGGAAGCTCGCCAGAGGAAGCGATTGACGCACCAGAGCAAGTTGCAGTATTAATGTCTTAAATATCGTAGTTAGCATGTAGATTAAGTTAGGAATGAGAGGTGATCCCATTAACTTAATCTGGGGGCAATTGGGCCCTTGATAGACCCAAATTGGGCCGAATGGATCATCCCATTCGGACCTAGAATTCTTGTCAGGCGGTGGCACCGCCTAGGAGACTTGGTCTCCTAGAAATTTTGGGCGGTAGTACCGCCCCTGTCAGGTGGTGGTACCGCTTGAGCTCGGTCTCCGAGCGATGTCAAGTGGTAGTACCACCCAGTTATGACGGTAGTACCGTTAGGACTCCAGAAATCCGGGAGATGACACATTTGAGCTTCAAATTCAAACCAGTTGGGGCCTATATAAACCCCACCCTTTCCTGCATGAAAGGGCATCGAAAGCTTGATCTTACTATGTGATTTTAGAGCTCAAAAGTGTTGTAAAGGCTAAAAGTTCTCCTCCCTCTTTTCTTCCAAGTTTTGATCATTCAAGAGAGGAGTGAAAATTCTCTAAGGATTGTCTCCTAAGCTCGTCAAAAGAAGTGAAACTGTAAAAGAGTGATTGACCTTCGCCTATTGAAGGAAGGCCTCTAGTAGACGCCGGTGACCTCGTCGGAGGAGGAAGCCGAAAGTGGATATAGGTCGCGTTTGACCGAACCACTCTAAAATCTGGTTTGCATTTCCTTTATGCTATTTATCTTAACTGCAAACTGCCTTCCTTACTTTACTTCAAATACGTTTCCGTAAGCTTTCAAAGTTATTATCTGCACGAAACGACTTTTACGTCGGAATCAGATTTTAACGTACGAACGTCGTTTCAAATCGTCAAAAGTTTTCTGCTGCACTAATTCAAACCCCCCCCCCCCTTAGTGTTGTTGATCCTAACATCATAGTGGCCTAGTATGTCCGTAGTCGATGAGTCGAGTGAATTATTATGAAGATAATAATTCATTGAGCCAGAAAGAGTTCTAACAAATATGACTCACGACCAGCTCGATATTGGGCCTAGAGGATCACACACATATGGTAAGCATTGCAACGAGTAAATGTTCGGATATGAGATATTCTTCTGAGCCTATATCTTATTGGATATCAAATAAGCCATTGAATTGTTGGATCTTGTGGATATGATCCAATAAGAGCCAATAAGAGATTATTTGATAGAGATCCACTAATTTAAAAGGCTTGGATAGTTGGATGGAGATCTAATACCCAATAGGGCAGGATCCATTAGGGTTAAGTTGACAGGGAGCCTCTATAAATAGGAGAGAACCAAAGGTTCATAAGCTAGAGCTTCTCTTGGTTGTCATCTCCTATTCTCCTCTCCCCTTCTCCTCCTCAGATAGCAGGCCTGAAGATTTGAGGAGTGTCGTCGCAGCTTGCTATGTGGATCATCGCTAGAGAGGAGGACGCTTGACCTTCTTCACCCTCTCTTATAGATCTGTAGGGATTCAAGATATACGATCTCCCTATTAATATAATCTTTCATATACGTAATTTTTAGTTTTACGAATTTTATGCATAATTCTTTGTACGATGATAAACATAATTTATAAGAAATTTGATGATTTTATTTTATTTTATTTTCGTTTTACATGTCACCCATGAATTTCTCTACAATTATGAGTTAGGAGGGCCGTCCATAGTGGGTCCATAGTGGGAAACTAACATGACACGGTACTACAATTTGTAATCCTGAAAATATTAGAAAACAATATATCATGGATGCAACAAAAGTAGATTTTGAATATGTAATACTATATATAATTATCTTATAGCATTACGGTAAGAGTCATACATCATGATTCGTAACTTACATTGCAGCAGGTCATATTTTGGGATAACCATGTCCTCCTAAACTTTTTCGTCTGCCCTAATCATTTACAAAACTTGTCACTTTAGTCATTATTTCATTATATGTAATTAATTTATGATATTATAATAAATAGTTTTACACAGCGATTTTAATAAGCGTCTTCGTCTCTCACCTAAGCGCTTAGGCGAGGTGAGGTGAGGCCTAAGTGCCTTGCATAGCCTCCAATTGATGCGATTCATTGAAGTGATGCCTGGACGCTCGCTTGAGCCTAGCCACCAGGTATCTCGGGCAAGCACCTAAGTGAAAGTAGCTTGTGTTTATATATAGTTCAATTGAACATATAAGTTGGTTTAACTGAACTAATTAAAGAAAATCACCTAAGAGCAATCGGAATCTAGAAAAGACCGAGAAGAGACATAGCAAAAGCATATCAAGAGATTGGAACAAAAAAGTGCCTTGGCGAAAAGGAAGGCATTGACCTGAAGGCGAATACAATGGAATCAATCTGTGCTCGGCGACGGATGGGAGGGCAGAAGACGTGATCGATCATCAAAGGACGAAGAGTTTGAGTTTTGAAGGTGTTGGTGAACAGATGTGCCGTGGCTGATGAGTCAGCACGACTAGGTCCACGGGTCGATGTCGGGAGTTCTCTGTCGGCTGAGCTGGACGCCGAGGCAGGTCGGGCCTTCGCAACAGGGTGTTGGTCAACGTTTCTTGGTCCGAGCACCGTCTGCGTCGAGCTACATCTCTCCGTTCCCAGGATAGGTGACAGCTCGCCCTCGTTCACTGGATGGCGATTTTCGAGTTAAGGCGCCCGTGGCTCGGGGGTGATCGCTTCCCTGTAAAAAAGGCCTTCGTCGGGTGATTCCCGACTTTAGCCTCTTCGATGAGTAAGTCAGTTGTGGGTGGAATTGTTTTTCTCTCCCTCCTTGGGCCGAACGCCGGCCAGAGGTCTTTATACTACTGTCCGAGGGTCGGTCGTACACGGGTTGGCGTGGTGGACGTGCCAAACAGTGCCTTGGTATGGATTTTGACTTTTGACTTATCGTGTCTTGGGGGCGGTGTCATCCCGGGATTCCCGAGACGAGACGTGCCGAGCAACGCCTTGGTACGGATTCTGACCTGACGTGTGACATTGGCTGTGATGTGTCTTGGACCCAAAATATACCTTATCAGAAAAGAAAAAAAAAAGAAAAAAAAAGAAAAAAAAAAAGAGAAGGAGCATGGGATGACAGAACCCTTTTACTCTCTCTCCCTCTCTCTCTCTCTCTCTCTTTCTCTTTTATGATCTACCTTTTGTCACGCCCTTGTTGCGATTCATGATGCTCTCTCTCTCTCTCTCTCTCTCTCTCTCTCTCATGATCTACCTTTTGCCACCCCCATGTTGCGATGCATGATGGACTAATGTCAGGAAGTATTAAATTGCAATGAGAGGATTTGGGTTTCGAAAGTTTGCCAATATATAAGTAGCGCACTTGGTTCCAATTCTATCGTGTCAAGACGCTAATTGACTCACCCATTTCTAGATGTGGGTCAATTATCATTCTATCAAATGGAGTCGAGCTTAAATTATGAGACAACTCAAGTATAGCAATCAAAGAATCATATCGTTATATATATATATATATATATATATATATATATATATATATATATATATATATATATATATATATATATATATATATATATATATATATATATATATATATATATATATATATATATATATATATATAATTGAATATAAATGTGCAAATACTATTGGTGCTCAACTCATATCTAGATTTGCTTAGATTTAATGTTATATGAAAGATTCAAATGGTCGAATTAGGACATGACTATAAGTACATTGACATGGAATCGATGCATTTAGGTAAACCAATTATCGCTTCTCCTCTTAAGGGTATTAGTCATTTCAAGATGACTAAAAACCTAATATTTACTTTATTGTAGCCCTCTCGTTGATCTCCATTTCCGTCTCTCTCTTCTTTTTGAAAGCAAAAATGAGTGTAAATATCTCAAGTTGATTTTAATTTGATATGATATTTTTATTTTTATGATCATATTTATCAATCATAATATAATTTTTTTATATTTTAATATTTTAAAGTATCTTGTTTTGCTCGAATGGGCACCTAGGTCTCGGACGTTTTAGGACTTTGACGTCTTGTGCTTTAAAAGACATTAGTTCAATATTAATAACACATTATATAGTGGGCCATAAGTTGGGAGAATCGGCCACCTTGACTTCTTTCTGCCATGGTCTTTATAAAAAGTTACTTTTAGTTATTTAGTATTTTAAGAAAATAAAGAAGATAGCAAGAACTTAAGATATACTAATAAAGATCATTCTTTTAAATGTGTACTGATACTATAATACGTTCATGTAATTGATTTACCTTATCATATGAATCTTGACAACAAAAAAAGGGAAAAAAGAAGAAAAAAAATTTCTCCCATGAAACATCCTTATAAAGTGTATCTTCTATCTTTATTTTCTTAGAATATTAATCTTTTTTAATTATTTAAAATATATATATATATATACAAAGCAAGGATCTGAATTTCGTATCATATTGCTTATTACAGGCGGTACATATTGGTTCGTCAACCTATCGACACACGGACCGCTCGCTACCATACGGTACTAAATTTTTGATAAACAGTAACAGTCAAAATTTCGATCGTTATTGATCTGTACTAAATGGTAACAGTTGAAATCGATAATTATCGATTTATATTGATTTTTAAACTATCAATTTGATCATTAGAGGCATCTTAAAGGGTTTTTAAACCCTTTTCTCGCCCTTCTTTTATTTCATTTAGCTCTCACACTCTCTCAAACTCATTTTTACTCATAATCTCTCTTTTATTCTTACATTTTCACTCTCATAAATTTAACAAAGTAATAATTTATGGATTGAATCAAATTTAGGAGGATTAAGAGGAAGAACTTTTTAATCAAGATGTATGTATTCTCTTTTTAGATTTCTATTGATTTATGAGATGATTAAGCTTATTGTATGTGATGTATGACTTAATGTCGATTATATTATTTGATATGCTTTTGATTGTAAAATAGTATTAATTAGAGTAATTAAGGTTTTTAATATTATGATTAGTATTTTTAATATTAATTTATTCCAAATTAGATACTTAATAGTCAAATGTTTATATTTCATGCATATTAGATCATATGTTTGTGATAGTATAATAGGTTTAATTGGGTTTTAATAAAAATTTTTAATGTTATGATTAGTGATTTTAATAATGATTTAATCAAAATTTTATTGATATTGAGTCAATTCAATGTCTTTAATATATATTAGGGTGTTTAGCATGTTTATAGTGTTGAAAGATAAATAATTATGATTAGTGTATCTAACGATGATTTCATCGTAATTTGATTTATATTTGATCAGAATTACATATTTAATACTTCTCTTATGTGTTTAACATATTTATCATGATAAAATAAAGTTAATTAGGTTTTAATAAAATTTTAATATTATAATTAGTGGTTTTAATGATAATTTAATTAAAATTTGATTAATATAGGGTCAAATCAATGTCATTAATATTTAGGGTGTTTGACATGTTTATAGTGTTGAAAGAGTAATAATTAATAGGAATTAATTGTGTTAATAGTGTGATTAGTATATCTATTTCATCGTAATTTAACTTATATTTTATCAAAATTACGTATTTAATTCTTCTTTTATATGTTTAACATATTTATGGTGGTAAAATAAAGTTAATTAGGTTTTAATAAATTTTTTAATATTATAATTAGTAGTTTTAATGATGATTTAATTAAAATTTGATTGATATTGGGTCAATTCAATATCTTTAATACCTATTAGGGTGTTTGACATGTTTATAACTTATTTAATTTAAATTTGGTATGAATACGACAACAAAGGAATAACGATATGATGACGCTTAGGCTCATGCTCGAAAGATGGATGTGAACCACCATCGTTGGCAATGTATTTATTGTAACTATATTAGTAAGGGTGGAGGAATCACTTGAGTGAAGATGTATTTGGTCGGCGGGTATCTCAATGTTCCAAAATGCAAGAAGGTTCCGATAGATGTTCATAAATCATTTCAAAATAAGTTAAAACAAACAAGAGAAAATATAATAAAAAGGAAGGCAAGAGTTGAGGAAGAATACTATAAGGCTATACAGGAACTAGTTTATGACGACTGTGAGAGTTGCAACGATAAAATCGACCCGGATCTCACAATTGGTATTTGTGGATCATTGGAGCATCAGTATAAGTACGACAAAGCAATAAGGTATCAATGACCTAACTCAATGGGAGCATAGCAGTAGTAGTGGATCTGCGTCACAAGGAATCCAGAGGTTGGCTAATATGAGTTAACCAACTGCCCCTCCTTAGTTAAGAGAACTAGTAGCATAAGACATGGTGGACTCCGTGATTTTATAAGATATCTTGGCAAGAGGTTCGCACTAGATATTATTGATATTGATCCATAAGTCTATCCTTCACAAACAACGAAATAGACATAGATTGACAAAGTATATACAAACGAAAAGAAGTAGGATATTAGGAAGGCAATTTCAAAATGGTTCAACTTTCATAGGATTCCAGCAAACATAGCCAAAGGTCCATATTATCAGAGTATGGTCTCCTCTATTCAAAAGTTTGGCATGGGGATCCAACCTTCAACATCAACAGAGATTCATGATGAGTATTTAGATAAGGAGGTGATAGAACTGAAGGATTGGATCAAATCCTTCAAGAGGTAATAGGATAAATATGAGGTGATTCTGATGTGTGACAGTTGGACAGGTGTAACCAAAATGAGTATTATTAATTTTCTTATTTATTACAATAATTGAGTGGTGTTTCATAAGTCAGTTAATGCTTCTGACAAGATTCAAGATATAAAGTATATTGAAAACTTAATAGATACCGTAGTAAAGAAGATCAGACCATTGTACATTATCCAAATAGTTATTGACAATGGAGCAAATTTCAAGAGGGCTAGTTTACGGTTGATAAAAAACAAATATATTATTTTAGACTTTATGTGCAGCTCATTACATAGATTTAATGTTGAAGGATATTAGCAAGCTACCATCAGTCAATGTATAGCTCAAGCATAATCAATTATAAAGTTTATACATAATCATCACCAGGTCCACTCTTTAATGTAAAAGTATATAAAAGGTGAGATACTCAAACCTCAAGTCACTCGGTTTGCTACTAATTTCATTGTATTAAAGTCATTACAACAAAAAAGGTAAGACCTCAAGGCAATGGTCACATTACCAGAATGGTTTGATTCATAGTATTCGAGATCGAGCGATGAAAAAAAGATGGAAAAGACCATTCTTTTTTCTAGATTTTTGGAGATCATGATTGAAATCATAAAAGGTGTGGAACTGCTTTATGTTATCCTCCATAAGGTCGATATGGACAAGCATTCATAGATGTCTTATCTTAAACATATACTGATTATAGCAAGAGCGAAGGTTAAGAAACCTTTCAAAGATAATTTTAAGGCCCACTAATACTTACATATCATTGATCGTAGGACTGAAGTTTATATGGAGTAAGATATCCATAATGTAGGTAAATTTATATTCAGTGTAATTTAATTCATAATTTTTTATTGTATGAAAAATTCTTGTTAACAAAATTATGACTTATACCGCATTATCTAAACACGATAATTCAATTTCGATAGTCTCTTGAAACACAAAATGATTTATTATCAGCACTAAGAAATGTTATATATCAACTCTTGTCAAACACTATCGATGAAGCCAATGCTATTATAGAGGATTGATTATTCCGAGAAACAATTGGTTTATTCTTCGACATTGTAGCTGTATTGTGTCGTTATACTATGAATCCTAGTGAGGAAAAGTTACACACATATTGATTATTAACTATATTTGATATTAATTATTAATAATTATATTATGCAAATAAAGTCATATTTATATCATTTTGCAGTCGAGTGGTGGCTACAATTTGGAGGGGACACACCAAATTTAAGGAAGGTTATCGGTCTTGTACTTTTATAAATGATGACATCTAGTGATTGTAAACATAATTAGTCCACGTTTATATTGATTCGCATGAAGGTTCGCAATGAATTATCATATAGATGGTTGGAGAAACAAGTATATGTCCACTATAACATACGACCAAGGTCGCGATGTGTCGAGTTTATAATATCCCTCGTTTCTAAATTTTCGTATAAATTTCTAATTATAATATAAGTATCCATTTTGAATTCTATAGAAGATCCTAAATATAAATTTGAGAACCTATTTATAAAATCTAAGGATCTATTTGTAAAAAATCTGAGGACCGATTTGTAAACTTTGAGGACCTAATCATAAATATAAATAATACACGGACTAAACTATAAAATATATAAAATAATAAATTTCATTACTTAAGCATCTCTACCTTCGTTCCTAAGGAACCTGAGATGGCAGCTTGCATTGGAAAAGAGAGAAAGAAAAAGAAGAAAAAAGAAGAGGAGAATTTTGGGGCTTTGGGTCTTTTTGCTCAAACCTTCTCATTTTGGAACAAAATCTTTGAAAGACAACTATTCTAACCCCATCCTATATTAATCTTAATCTGTATTTTCATTTTAAATCTGAATAATTTGAAATATTTTGGCTTAGCACTATATATTTCTCTCATTTAGATACAAAACCATAAATATGAAATTTTTTGGTAATATGATCTTTATGCATTGTTTCAATCATAACTTTTAGCACGGAACACTGATTTAGGTAAAACTTGATTTTTTTGAAAGAAGACTCATACTCTTTCTTTTGATGCTTGAATTGAAAATTTTGGAGTTTAAATGCCTACCTAAACTTCTGTTTTAATTAACCCTACTAATTCTGTAAAATAGGGACCATAATTTCTGATTTTTTGATACTAATTAAATATAACTTTATGTTGGGAATAATGATTTATACAAAATATGATTTATTAGAAACTAGACTTATAAATCATTTTGTGCATGCCAATTTGAAAGATTTGGAGCACAAATGCTAACTAAAACATCTATTTTAATAGACCCTATAGATTCGGTAAAATAGAGATGATATTTTATGACCTTTTGTTATTAAATTATTTGTAACTCCTTGTTGGAAATTTCAATTCATAAAAACTTGCTTTATTTGAAACTAGATTAATATATCTTTCAAATGACACCAATTATGAGTAAATTGGAGTATAATTGGTTATTCAAATAATTCGTGAAATACGCCTCAAATTCTACTAGAATTGAGTTTTGTCGATTTTGTCTATTCATATTTCATCCATTTGGAAATTAATTTCAGCTAAAATTATTTCTTCAATTATGCTTTATATTATTGTTTTGAATTCTTATAATGCTCATCCTTAAATTATTTATATTCCTGAATCTATTATGTAAAGTTTATGGTTGAATCGCCTTATTTCATATAGGCACATGTACGTTTAGTTGTTTTCGCATATGCTTTTGATATGTGCTAGTCTTATTGTTCACAATATCCTTTTTGTACTCTGGTGTTTGTGGGAGTATTTGGACCTCTATTAGAAATAGTAACAGGATTATTTGGACCTTTGCCAGAAATGATAAAGGGTGTATGCTTAGAGTCTACGATGCTTTGTCAGCTCCCATTGGCTTCATCCAGATGTGGATGGATGACGCTCTCAAATATAAGCAATTATATTTAGGATCCCACTTCACCTTCTATATGTTTGATACGATATCCAGAGCTTTAGTTATGTATTTCTATATGCACTTTGGATAAGAATGAAATGAATCAACGTTAAATATGACATTTGAGCTTTTGTTTCCTATTTGTTCTTTTGATATGATCCAAAATGCTTTTTATTTCAATGATATACTCCAATTACTCTTTACTCCCTTGTTATATATAAAACATGTTTCAAAATGAAATAACATTAAATTATGCAGGTTTTATGGATTGCTAGAGGTTTGAATGTTTTTAGTATCCTCAAATATTAGTTTAGATTCTAGATTGGATTGTTGATGAAATTTTAATATTATCGATTTAAGACAAGGTCACACCTCTTGAATATGATAATTCGGGGGGTGTGACAAAGGTGGTATCAAAGAATGAAATGAGGATCATTAAGATTTTCTTTAGATATGCTAGATGTGTAATATATTTTGAGGTTCAGTGACTTTTATGTAGAGATTGATCAAAATTTCTCTTTTGCTATTTCTAGGAAGCAAGGATGTGAGATCATCTGGTTCTCCTGTTGCATCTACTTCTGATCAGTTGAATGGGATTTTGAGAACTGTGAAAATTATGACACAAGTGATGTAACAACAAGTCCGACAAGAAAAAAGTGATGGAGTAGGGACATCAAATCAAACTGGGTTGAGAATTAAATAGTTTACAAAGCTTAGTCCTCCCAGCTTTAGTGGTGAGCCTGACCCAATGGTAGCAAAATAATGGATGATGTGAATAGAGAAAATATTTGATGTCTTAAATTACCTTGCTGATCAGAAGGTTTCTCTTGCCACCTTTATGTTAGAAGGAGAGGTTGAACAATAGTGGAGAATAATGAAGAGGATTTCTGAAGTCAGACATGAGCCAATTATTTTGAAAGTATTCATAGAAAAGTTTAACAATAAATATTTTTTATATTGTATTAGAGAGCAAAAAGAATTAGACTTCTTAAATCTCATCCAAGGAAACTTGACGACAACAAAATATGAATCCAAATTCATTGAGCTCTCCAGATTTGCCACACATATAATTGATGATGAATCTAGAAAAGCAAATAGATTTGAAAGGTAGCAATAAGAAGTCAGATATTAGTCTTAAAACTCAAAGCATATGCTGATGTAGTAGAAATAGTTTTAATAATAAAAAAAGACTTAGAGGAGATACAAGAAATCGGGGGCAAGAATAGCAAAAACAAGTTTACTAGCAAAAGTAAGATAGGAAATAAATCAGAAAGTAACAACAAGAGGGTAAAGATATCTAGATTTGAAAAAAGAAAACCACTGTAGATGACTTAATCATGTGCAAGATGCGGGTTAAATCATGAAACAAGTCAATGTTTTTGGGTGACTGAAGCTTATTTTGCTTATAAAAAGTTGAATCATAAAATAAAAGATTGCCCTTCGAAAAAGAAGAAAGAGTCATTGCCTCCTAGACCATCAGCCCATGTTAGAGTTTATGCTATCACTAAACAAGATTCTAGAGCTTCTATATCAGTGGTTGAAGGTATTCTTCATGTTTCTAATAGAAATACAAAAGTTTTATTTTATCCTGGTTTCTACCTATCTTTTGTTTCACAATATTTTGCTTGTTACTTGGGCATTCAACTTAGACTACTGGATTATATGTTAATGTAACTATTATTGTTGGGGATTCTTTGACTACAGACTTGGTTTATCTATCTTGTTTGATTTCTATCGGAGAACACAAACTCCTTGCTGATTTGATTATCCTAAAGATCTAGGGTTTTGATATTATACTTGATATGGATTGACTATCTTCCATCATGCTAGTATTGATTGCTATACAAAAATAATTACTTTCTACATACCAGATCAACCTATATTTTACTTTGAGGGTGTTAGGCATGATTTGCCTCATTACTTAATATCGGCACTTCAAGCTCATCGTCTTATATAGAAGGGTTATTTTTGTTATATTGTGTGTGTAAAGGAGCATTCAGATCAAAAAACTTACCTAAATGAGACTTCGATTGTCAAAGAGTTCTCAGATATATTTCCAGATGACTTACTTGGAATACCTCCAAATAGAGAGAGTGAATTTGCTATTGATTTGGTCCCCATGATAACCCCAATATCTAAGCCTCCCTACAGAATGACACTATCGAGCTAGAGGAATGAATAAGACCCTAAAGTCTTATCGTAGGCTATGATACCAAATGATAAGACCCTAAAGGTCTTATCGTCGCTCTGATACCAAATGATAAGACCCTAAGGTCTTATTGTGGAAGAAATGAGAGAAAAGGGAATGATAATGATCGCTTCGAGGGGATCGGCCCTCCTTGATCGCTTCAAGGGGATCGGCCCTCCTTGATCGCTTCGAGGGGATCGGCCCTCCTTGATCATTTCGAGGGGATCAAGGAGGGCCGATCCCCTCGAAGCGATCATTATCATTCCCTTTTCTCCCATTTCTTCCACGATAAGACCTTAGGATCTTATCATTTGGTATCAGAGCGACGATAAGACCTTTAGGGTCTTATCATTTGGTATCAGAGCCTACGATAAGACTTTAGGGTCTTATCATTTGGTATCAGAGCATCCCCATTTCTTCCATTTCTTCTACGATAAGACCTTAGGGTCTTATCATTTGGTATCAGAGCATCCCCATTTCTTCCATTTCTTCTACGATAAGACCTTAGGGTCTTATCAAGGAATTGAAGAAGCAACTACAAAAACTATTAGATAAGGGTTTCATTCGACCTAATGTTTCACCGTGTGGTGCTTCGGTGCTATTAATTAAAAAGAATGATGGAACATTGAGGTTTTATATTGATTATAGACAGTTGAACTAGGTGATCATAAAAAATAAGTATCCCCTACCTAGAATTGATGATTTGTTTGATCAATTGTATATGCACAAGTATTCTCTAAGATTGATCTGAGTTCAGATTATTATCAGTTAAAGATCAAGAAGGAGGATATCCCAAAAATAGCTTTTAGAACTCGATATGATCACTATGAATTCTTAGTAATGTCTTTTGACTAATGCCCTTGCAGCTTTTATAGAACTGATGAATATGATATTTCAGTCACTCTTGGATAGTATAATTGTATTCATTGATGATGTATTAGTATATTCAAGGAGTAATCAGGAGCATGAGGAACACTTGAGGAATATATTGTCCATACTAAGAGAAAAGAAGTTGTATGCAAATTTCAGCAAATGTGAATTTTGGTTGAATGAAGTTACTTTCTTAAGCCATGTGATTTCAGAGAAGGGCATATATATTGATCCAAAGAAAACGGAAGCTGTAGTTAGGTAGGAAGTACTAACAAATGTGATAGAAGTTAGAAGCTTCTTGGGCATGACAAGTTATTACAAGAGATTTGTGGAGAGATTCTCTTGAATTGCTCAACCTCTCACCAAACTAACTCAAAAAGATATGAAATTTGAATGGGGTAATGATTTTGAGCGAAGTTATCAAGAGTTAAAAAGGAAGATTGACTAGTGCCTCGATTCTCACTATTCCCAATGGTAACAAGAGATTTGTAGTTTATACCGATGCTTCAAGAAAGGGCCTTGGATATGTTTTGATGCAAGAAATGAAAGTGATTGCTTATGCTTCTAGACAAATAAGAGTTATGAATTGAATTATCCAACTCATGATTTGAAATTTGTAGCAATTATTTTTACTTTAAATATTTAGAGACAATACTTGTATAAGCAGACATTTGAAATCTTTACTGATCATAAGAGTTTAAAGTATATTTTTACTCAGAAAGAGTTAAACATGAGGCAACGGAGATGGATAGAACTTTTAAAGGATTATGATTGTACCATTCGTTATCACCTAGGTATAATATCCCTCACTTTTGAAAATTTATTAATAAGGATTTATATGTAAATTGGAGGACCTATATGTAAATATAAAAATTTCAAGGACTAAACTGTTAAGTTGTAAAAAAAAATAATAAAGAAAATCGAAAATTTCAGTTTTATCCCACCGCCTCCCACGCTCGAACAGAGAGAGGAGCGGTGGGGCGTGGGGAGACGAAGAGAAGAGTAGTTGAGGGAGAAGAGAAGAAAAGAAGAAGAAGAGGGAAAAAAAGAGAGGAAGAAGAGGGAGAAGAGAAGAAAAGAAGAAGAAGAAGAGAGGGAAGAGGGAGAGGAAAGAGAGATAGCTGCAGCAGCTAGGGCTGCAGCACCTCTGTTTCATGTAGGAGGAAACAGAGGAGTTCATGTGTGGGGCATCGGGGAGGAGAAGGGAAGAAGAGGAGAAGAAGAGAAGCAGAGGAAGAGAAGAAGAAGAAGAAGAAGAAGAAGAAGAAGAAAAGAGAAGGTGGCTGCGGTAAGGGCTGCAGCGAGGAGCTGTGGGGCGTTGGGGAGGAGAAAGGAATAAGAGGAGAAGAAGAAAAGAAGAAGAAGAGGGAAAAGAAGAGAGGAGGAAGAAGAGGGAGAAGAGAAGAATAGAAGAAGAAAAAAAGAGAGGGAAGTGGGAGAGGGGTGAGAGGTGGCAGCAACTAAGGCTGCAGCACCTCTGTTTCCTGCAGGCCGAAATAGAGGAGACGAGGTGTGGGGCGTTGGGGACGAGAAGAAGAAGAAGAGGATGGCTGCGGCATGGGCTGCAGTGAGAAGGTGTGGGGTGTCGGGTAGGAGAAGGGAAGAAGAGGAGAAGAAGAAGGAGAAGAAGGAGAAGAAGAAGAGAAGACGTAGAAGCGGGTGAAGAGGCGACACCTCTATTTCCTGCAGGAGGAAACAGAGGAGAGGAGGTGTTGTTCGTCGGGGAGAAGAAGGGGAGGAAGGAGAAGAAGAGAAGAAGAAGAAAGGAAGGAGAAGGAAGATGAGAAGGGAAAGAAGTCGCTGCGGCTGCGGCTGTGGCAGCTGCAGCTGTGGCAGGGAAAGAAGAAGAGGAAGGAAGAAGGGAAGAAGAGAGGAAGAGAAGAAGTAGAAGCGGGTGAAGAGGTGGCACCTCTGTTTCCTGCAAGAGGAAACAGAGGAAAGGAGGTGCTGTTCGTCGGGGAGAAGAAGGGGAGGAAGGAGAAGAAGAGAAGAAGAAGAAAGGAAGGAGAAAGAAGAGGAGAAGGGAAAGAAGTAGCTGCGGCTGCGGCTGCGACTGTGGCAGCTGCAGCTGTGGCAGGGAAATAGGAAGAGGAAGAAAGAAGGGAAGGAGAGGAAGAAGCGAAGGGGAAGAAGGGGCTACGGCTACGGCGATGGTAGCTGCAGTTGGAAGAGAAGAAGGAGAGGAAGATGAGCAGGGGAGGAAGAAGAGGTTGCCACTGTGGCTGAGGTTGCGACTACAGCAGTGCAGCTGGGAAAGAAGAGAAGGAAAGGAAGAAGAAGAGAACGGAAAAGGGAAGAAGAGAGGAAGAGGAGAAGGGGAGGCAGCTGCGGTAGTGGCAACTGCGACAATGGCAGCTGCAGCTGGAAGAGAAGGAGAGGAAACAGAGCAGGGGAGGAAGAAGAGGATGCGGGTGTGGTGGCTGCGGCAGTGGCTGCGACTGCGGCTACGGCTGCAACGTTGGATGCGGTAGCTGCGGCTGCGGTGGTGGCTGCAGTAGCTATTTTGGGAAAGAGAAAGAAAGAAAAGGGAAAAAAAAAAGGGGTCGTCGTCGTGATTGCGACTACGGTTGTGGCGGCTATGTTTGCGGCAACTGTGTTTGGGAAAGAAAAAGTAGGAACGAGAGAAGGGAGGAAGGTAGTGCGGTGGAAGGGGCTGCGACTGTGGCAGCGACAGCGGCGGTGGCTGTGGCAGCTGCGTTTGGGGAAAAAAAAGAAGGAATGAGAGTAAGAGAGAGCAGGTGACTGTGCCTCGATGTTCGACACATGGTGTAATTGTGAAGAAAGAAAGAAAACGAGAGCACAAAATGAAACAGAGAGAGGACACGGCGGAAAAGTAGAAGGATTTGGGCTGGCACCTTCTATGGATCTTCGGATCGAAATCTTTGAAAGGCTAGTTTCCCGATCGTTTCTCCTGTAATTGTTCTAATTTTTCTTATTGCAAGTATTATGAACTTCCTAATGCAAGTGTTCCGATCCTTCCTATTGTAAGCTTTCTAATCTTTTCTATTGCAAGTATCCTGATCTTTCGTTACTGCAATTTTATCTCTACATTTGATTTAAATATGAGGAACTTTGAATTGTTCTAGCCTTGCATTTGATATATCTCTTGTTTAGACATATCGATCCGAATCTGTGCAACTTTTGAGATTCTGACCTTTCTACCTTGTTATGATTATAACTTCATGTATTGACCTCTGATTTGGACAAAAATTATTTGATCAGAATATAGACTCATAAACCTTTCTTTTGATAGCTTTCTTGAGTATATTGGAGCACGATTGATAGTTTGAATCATTTGTTCAATGTGCCTCTTGAATTCTGCCAGAAATCGAGCTTTGGTCGATTTCGTATATTCTGGTTTTATTCCTTTGGAAATTGATATCCTTTAGCTTTTTTATTCAGTTGAGCTTTATATTACTGCTTTGAATTCTTGTATGCTCTTGTCCTACATGTATTTGGATACCTAAATCTGTTATGTAAACTTCATGTTTGTATCGTAATGTTTCATAAAGGCACGTGTACATTTCATTGTTCCGCATGTGCTTCCGATATGTCCCAATTTATTGTTCACAATACCCTTTTGTACTCTGGTGTTTGTGGGATTATATGGACCTTTGCCAGAAATGGTAAAGGGTATGTGCTTAGAGCCCGCGATGCTCTAGATTATGTTTGGTGGTCATTCAGAAATGAATAGACCATATTATGTTTGGAATCCCACTTCACATTCTATCTGTTTGATATGAAATTTAGAGCCGACCTAGCACTTGGGTAGGGTGAAAGGGCTCGAGTAGGAAAGGGCTACCCGTGGATGGAGTCGAGAACTCATCACGGCGTAGAGCCACCACTGAGTTAAACCTCACATGCACTATGCTAGGGTACGACGTCTGAGCTTCTATTTCGTATTCGTTTTTTGATATGCTTCGAAATGGTCCATATGGCATTGATATGTTCCGAAATGTTTCATTTGTCATTGATATGCTCCAAAACATTTCATACGCCTTTGATATGCTCCGAAATGTTTCATTTGTTATTGTTACGCTTCGAAATGTTCCATATGTCATTGATATGCTCCGGAACATTTCATACGCTATTGATATGCTCCAATTACTCTGTGCTCCATTTGCTATGAATTGATATATTCTGAAATGTCCTATTTGCCATTAATATGCTCCGGATCATCTCGTACGCTATTGATATGCTCCAATTACTCTGTGCTCCATTTGTTATGAACCAAATATGTTATGAATGAAATGACATTTGCGATTCTGTATCTAATGAGATGATATCCTTGAATCTCTTGGATTCTGTCTTGCATTGTGATATCTTGTTTGTTTGAAACTGTCCCTTCTCGTGCTATATATGCTTTGTTACTTGCTGAGCTATTTTTAGCTCACTCCGTTGTTATATAAAATCTTTCAGGTCAGCTTGTCACTCTTTGAGATGTTTGAATTGGGCCGAGGCAGTGGAGAGCTATTCTGAATTATGGGCAAGTCTTGTTGGTTATTATGTTATTGTTGTATAAGCATATTTTATATGAAATGAAATGTTGTCGATGAATCGAAATGGATATACTGTGTAAAAGTGTTAGAAAATCTCTCTTATTGGGAATTTCAGAATGTTAAGTCTAATTTATGATGATATGAACTTGTGACGAATAGTTGGAGTTCTGATTGTATAATTTATTTAGCTTATGGATTTATAAATGTTGTTCATGTTTGTCAAGTTGGCTTGGGTTGCCATAAATGGGAATTATCGAGTGATGTGATATATGATTATAAACTGCACAGGGTTTTATAGATGTGAATTTGATAGAATGTTTTTTAGTGTCCTCAAATGTGTGTTTGGATCCTGGATTGGTTTGTGTTGAAAATTTTAATATCATGGATATTTTGAGGGGTGTGACACTAGGTAAAGCCAATATTATAGCTGATGCACTTAGTAGAAAATCTATAAGTTTTATAGCTAATCTAGTTGTGAAGCAATGAAAGTTATAAGAAGAGAAAATTATGATTTGAATGTTATGAGGAAAGGGCAAGACTCAATGATATTGAGTAAGACTTAATGATATTGATGGCTTCCATCCAGGTGCAATTTGATCTCATTCAACAAATTAAAGAAAGATAACTACGAGATCCACATTTAATTTATTTGAGGAATGAAGTAGAAAAGGGATCGAAGCCGAAATTTCAAGTTTCAAAGGATGACATATTAAGATTTGGGGATAGAATATGTGTTCCAAATAACCCAGATATCAAGAACCAAAATCCTGAAGGACGATTATAATTCAAAGTATACTATGTATCTTGGTAGCATTAAGATATATAGAGATCTCCAAAGTCATTATTAGTGGGAAGGCATGAAGAAGGATATTGCAATGTATGTTTTAAAGTGTTTAACTTGTCAGCAAATCAAAGCAGAACACTAGAGACCTAGAGGTTTGTTACAATCTTTAGATATTCCTGAATGGAAATAGGAATGTGTTACCATGGACTTTGTTTCAGGACTACCCAAAACCTCTAGAAAGCATGATAGTATTTGGGTTATCATTGATAAGTTAACCAAATCTGTACATTTTCTATTGATCAATATGACTTATTCTATTGATAAGCTTACAGATTTATATATCAATAAAATAGTAAGACTTCATGATATTCCAAAGGAGATTATCTCTAGTAGAAACTCCAGATTTCTATTTAGATTATAAAGAAGATTATAGGAATCTATGGGCACTAAAGTCAAGTTTAGTACTACTTATCACCCCCAAACTGATGGTAAGTCAGAAAGAACAATTCAAACACTTGAGGATTTACTTAGAGCCTATATTATGGATTAGAAAGGCAAATAAGATAAAGATATTTCTCTTATTGAGTTCACTTATAATAATAGTTATCATTCAAGTATTCAGAGGGCTCATTATAAAGCTTTATATGGGCAAAAGTGTAAAATACTTATATATTGGGAAGAAGTTGGCAACAGAAAGCTGTTAGCACCAAACAAAGAACAAGAGACTATCGAGAAAATTGAAGTTATAAGGAAAATGTTAAAGACTACTCAGAGTCGTCAAAAGAGTTATGCTAACAACAGAATATGAGATATTAAGTTTTAAGTCAAGGATTTTGTATTTCTAAAGGTTTCCCCTTCCAAAGGCGTTATAAGATTTAGGAAGAAAGAAAAGTTAAGCCCATGATTTATTGAACCTTTTAAGGTCCTTGTGAGGATTGGCTCTGTTGCTTATAAGATTGCCTTGCCACCATCGTTGTGTCATAACCATGATATATTTCATATTTCAATTATCAGAAAGTATATGCCTGGTCCCTCTCGTATTATTAAGTATGAGCCGATTGTGATCGATAAAAACTTATCTTATGTGGAAGAGCCCACTCATATTATTAATAAAAAGGAAAAAATCTTAAAGAATCGGGTCATCACTCTAGTTAAGATGATTTGGAGGCATCATTCTGGGGAGGAAATGACTTGGGAGCTAGAGGAGGAAATGAAGAAAGCTTATCCTTATCTTTTCATCGATTGAGGTATGATAAATTTAGAGGACTAAAATTTTTTTTTAAAGGAGGGAGAGTGTAACATCTCTCATTTCTAAATTATCGTATAAGTTTTTAATTGTAATGGAAGTATCTATTTTAAGTTTTTATAGAAGATCCTAAATATAAATCTGAGAACCTATTTATAAAATTTGAGGACCTGTTTGTAAAAAAATTTGATAAACTATTTATAAACTTTGAGGACCTAATCATAAATATAAATAATATAAGGATTAAACTATAAAATATATAAAATAATAAATTCCACCGCCTAAGCCTCTCTGCCTTCATTTCTAAGGAACCTGAGAAGGCAGCTTGCATTGGAGAAGAGAGGAAGAGAGAAAGAAGAAGAAGAAAAAAAAAAGAAAAGGAGAAATTTAGGGCTTTGGGTTTTTTTGCTCAAATCTTCTCATTTGGGATCAAAATATTTGAAAGGCAAGTATTCTAACCCTATCCTATAGTAATCTTAATCTCTATTTTTATTTTAGTTATGAATAATTTAAAATATTTTAACGTAGCACCATATATTTCTCTTGTTTAGATATAAAACCATGAATCTAAAATTTTTCAGTAATCTGACCTCTATACATTATTTCAGACTTAACTTTTAGCATCGAACTCTGATTTAGACAAAACCTAATTCATTTGAAAATAGACTCATAGATCTTTTTCTTTTATGCCTCGATTGAAAATTTTGGAGTTTAAATGCTTGCCTAAATTTCTGTTTCAATTAACCCTACAGATTCTATAAAATAGGGAACAAAATTTCTAACCTTTTAATACTAAATTGCTTATAACTTTTTGTTGGGAACTCTGATTTATGCAAAACATAATTTATTAGAAACTAGACTTATAAATCTTTTTGTTATACCTGATTTGAAATATTTGGAGTATTTAACATCTATTTTAATCGACCTTATGAATTCGATAAAATAAAGATGATGTTTTTTTTATCTTTCATCACTAAATTATTTATAACTCCCCGTTGGAAACTTCAATTTATACAAATCTTAATTTATCTTATATCTTTCAAATGCCACCAATTTTAAACAAATTAGAGCATAATTAATTATTTAAATAATTCATGAAATATGCCTCTCAAATTCTGTCAGAATTGAGTTTTGTCGATTTTGTCTATTCATGTTTCATCCCTTTGAAAATTGATTTCAGCTAAAATTCTTTCTTTAATTGAGCTTTATATTATTGCTTTGAATTCTTGTAGTACTCATCTTTAAATTATTTACATTCCTGGATCCATTATGTAAAGTTTCTAGTTGCATCGCCTTGTTTCGTATAGGCACATGTATGTTTTATTGTTTTCGTATATGCTTATAATATATACTAATCTTATTGTTCACAATACCCTTTTTGTACTCTAGTATTTGTAGTAGTATTTGGATCTTTGCCAGAAATGGTAAAGGGATTATCTGGACCTTTGCCAGAAATGATAAAGGGTGTATGTTTAATGTTAGGACCAAAATCAACACTAAAAGGGGGTGTGAATTAGTGCTTACATAAAAATTATGTCGATTTGAAAACTCGTTCAATGTAGAAAAACCATTTCGATAAAGCTCATATATCAGAAAGTGTTTAAGCTTGACTTAGAATAAATGTAAAGTGAAGTGAGCAACGAAGTAAGTAATAAAAGTAAGCAGTAAAGAAAAAGAGCACACCAGATTTATAGTGGTTCGGTCATCGTGACCTATATCCACTCTTGATTCCTTTTCACTCGAGGCTACCAGCTTTCACTATCGATCTTCTTTCTAATAGGCGAAGATCAACTATCCTTATAACTCTTTCTCCTTTTGACAAGCTCAAGAGAGAAACTTTACACCCCTTTTTTGCAAGGTAACCCTCATACACCTCCCTTTTATCTACTTCTAAGCTTAAGAAAGAGGGAACTCAATGTTTCTTGCTTCCCAAGTGGGGTATTTATAAGCCCTAAATGGTTTCAAAAATAGAGCCAAAAATTTAAATTTCTAAGTCTTCAAAGTACGGGCGGTACCACCACCTACATTGGGCGGTACCATCGCCTGCCAGTCTGACACTGGGTGGTACCACTGCCCAGTCTGATAGTACCACCGCTTGACAGCTTGGAAAAGTGTGCTCTTGTCTTTTCTAGCTCATAGGTAGTTCTATCTAATCTTGGGTCATTGAATGGGTCTTCCACTTAGCCCAAAACAGTCCAAACTCAAGCCCAATGAGCCCCTAATTGAGTTGACATGGTTACACTCCAAAACTGACTCAATTAGACTCTAAATTTTGACTAAGACTTAATTACAATCATGAAGCCTACGTTGTCCAGCATGTCACTGGTATATCCGGCACTTCGTTCGATCCTTCGGCACATCGTTCTCTCATTCGGCGTATTGCCTAATCGATATATTGACTTTCCGCAACACACGATCATCTTGGCCCAATGCCCGATTCTTTTGGCCCAATGCTCGAACTCATGACACAAAGTCTATCCTCTGGCATATCGACCAATCATCCGACATGATGCTCTCCAGCTCAACGTTAGATTTTGCTTCCATGATTCAAGTCCACGATCAAAGATTTTCCTGTGTCACTTACCTTAAATGTATATTAGCTCATAACTTCATTAATTAATTTCATCATCAAAATCCGAGATTGAACACTTAGAGCCCGCGATGCTTTGTCGGCCCCCTTTGGCTTCATCCAAACGTGGATGGATGACGCTCCCATATGTGGAAGATTATGATTGGGATCCCACTTTACCTTCTATATGTTTGATACAATATCTAGAGCTTTAGTTATGTGTTTCTATGTGTGCTTTAGATAAGAATGAAAATGAATCAACATTAAATATGATATTTGAGCTTCTATTTTTTATTTGTTCTTTTGATATGATTCGAAATGCTTTTTATGCCATTGATATACTCCAATTACTCTTTTCTCCCTTGTTATGAAAAAACATGCTTCGAAATGAAATGACATTGCAATTCTGTATTTGATGAGTGGATATCTATGAACTCTTGTATCCCTATCTTACATTTTGATACCTTGTTAGTTTGAAACTGTCCTTTTTTATCATGGATATGTTAGTCGCTTACTAAGCTTTACATACTCACTCTATTGCTATATAAATTTTTCAGGTTAGCTAGTCACTCAGTGTGATGTTTGAATTGGGCTGAGGCAGTGGAAAGCTAGAAGATTTTGGGCAAATTTTTATGAGTTGATATGTTTTTGTTGTATAAGTACACTTTGCATTTAATGTAATGTTGAGGGTAAATCTGAACTTATGGGTTTTGTAACAGTTTAAAGGACCTCTCATGTTTAGGATTTTAGAATGTTAAGTTTAATTTGTATAATGATATGAATTTATGGTGAATGTTGGTTTTGTAATTATATAGATTCTCACACTTGTGGATTTATAATGTGGTTATTATTTTTGTGAGTTGGCTTTGGATTTTATGAATCATATGTGGTGTATGATTATAAACTGCACAGGTTTTATGGATTGTTAGTGTTAGGATCGAGAGCACTAAGAGGGGGGGGGGTGAATTAGTGCAGCGGAAATCTTTCAGCGATTAAAAATGAAAGCTGCGTTCGTTCAAAAAAAACGAAGTTTACGTCTAAACACAATTTATGTTTAAATGCAGTTTGCGTCTAAACGCAGTTTTACGTCTAAACGTAGTTTTACGTCTAAACGCAGATTTACGTCTAAACGTAGATTTACGTCTAAACGCAGTTTACGTCTAAACACAATTTATGTTTAAATGCAGTTTGCGTCTAAACGTAGTTTCACGTCTAAACGCAGATTTACGTCTAAACGCAGATTTACGTCTAAACGCAGATTTACGTCTAAACTCAGTTTACGTCTAAAACGCAGTTTTACGTTTAAACGTAGTTTGCGTCAAAACGTAGTTTTATGTCTAAACGCAGATTTACGTCTAAACGCAGATTTACGTCTAAACGCAGATTTACGTCTAAACTCAGTTTACGTCTAAAACGTCTAAACACAGTTTGGGCAGTTTTACGTCTAAACGCAATTTTACGTCTAGACGCAGTTTCAAAAGGATCTGAACTTAGAAACTCGTTCGTAAAGGCGCAGAAGATAGTTTTGCAGAATCAAAACGTAAACGTAAACTGTAATGTACGAAAACACCGATTTACGTCTGAATGCAGATTCGGAAAGAACAGCACTTAGAACTTGTTCGTAAAAGCGCAGAGAGCAGTAGTTATGAAGGAGGTTTGCAGTAATGATAAAGTGCTCAAAATAAACGCAAACCAGAGATTTAGAGTGGTTCGGTCAGTCTTGACCTACTCCACTTTTGGCTTTCTCCACCGACGAGGTCACCGACGTCAACTAGAGGCCTTCCTTCAATAGGCGAAGGCCAACTGCCCTTTTACAGTTTCTCTCCTTTTGACAGGCTCAGGAGACAACCTTTACAGACCTTTCTCTCCTCACTTTACAACTCAAAACATGAAGAACAGAAGGAGGAGACTTAAAGGCTTTACAACACTTTTGAGCTCTTAGAATCACAGAAAAGATCAAGATTTCGGTGTAGGTCTATATCTTTTCAGTGCTGAATGGGTGGGGTATTTATAGGCCCCAACCCAATTCAAATTTGGAGCTCAAAACGATCAAATCCCGGAATTCCGGGATCAGGCGGTTGCACCTCTTGACTGGAGAGGTTGCACCACCTGGCAGAGCTCGAAGACTGAGCCCAGGCGGTTGCACCTCTCTGTCAGGGGCGGTTGCACCGCCTGAGTCTGGCTCGGAGACTGAGCCCCAGGCGGTGCCACCTCTTGACTGAGGCGGTTGCACCTCTCTGCCAGAGCTCGAAGACCGAGCTCAGGCGGTGCCACCTCTCTGTCAGGGAGGTTGCACCGCCCAGTCTTGCTCGAAGACTGAGCTCAGGCGGTGCCACCTCCTGGCTGGGCGGTTGCACCTCCTGGTGCAATCAGGGTCCGAATGGTTAGCTCCATTCGGCCCAATTTCAGTCTTTCAGGGGCCCAATTGCCCCAAGATTAAGCCAATGGGATCACCTCCCATTTTCCAACTTAATCAACGTGCTAACTACGATTAAATCTAAGACAATTTCTGCAGCTTTGCTTCGGTGCGTCAATCGCTTCTTCCGGCGAGTTTCCGGCGAACTTCCGTCGATCATCCGATGAACCCTCGGTGATGCTCCTGCGGACTTCCGGCAAACTCCTGGACTTTGCGACGATCCACTTGGCGAGTTCCGACGAGCTTCGCTTGGCAAGCTTCTGGACTTCTCGGATCTGTTCTTGCAGAACCTCCGACGACCGTCTGAACTTCCGTCGAACTCTCGAACTCCCAACGTGATCATGAACTTGACTCCGGCGCAACTCCTGCTGCTTGTCTAACTTTCATCGTAGTTAATCCTGCACACTTATCTCAACACATAGATTAGACAACAAATGACAATTGACTTCATCATCAAAATCCGAGATTCAACAATCTCCCCCTTTTTAATGATGACAATCAATTGATAATGGAGTTATCCTTAACTCCTCCTGTCTATATGCCATAGTTGAGATAAGTCAACCTTGAATTCAAGACCCAAGAATTCAAGTGACGTATTGATAAGTTAGATCAGTTAAACTTATCAATACTCCCATCATGATACTCATGATGTATCTCTTCAAAGATAATGTCAAGGCTTGACATACATCATCAAGTTTGTATGATTGTGTTTGTAACTATTCATCATGTAGTTTGAACATTATTATATAAAGCTGTGAAGCACTATTACATGATGCACACATTTGAAATATTCTAGCAAGTTTTGCATTTTCTTCACATGATAAGATATCAACTCAGGGCATAATACATGTTCATATATTTCTTGGTGATGCAAAGATGGCATAATCATAGTAGTGTTTATAGCATCACTCATAGTATTTCTAATCATAGCAGTGTTCATATATCAACTCAGGGCATAATGCAAACTTTAGCACATGTTCATATAAGTGTTTATAGCATAATCATAGTAGTGTTTATCAATTCATATATTTCTCCCCCTTTGTCATCAACAAAAAGCATAGTAATTATAATACCAGGAAAATAATATTAGCAAGCTTATAGAGGAATTTTACATAGATTGCTTTAAATACTTCTTCCCCTTTTTGCTATATACGTAAAGATTTTGCAGGATGGAATACATACACATCACTTCATCAAATTTATTCATGAAAGCGTACGAGAAAATCTGTTTTATAGCATTTGAATAAATAAGATGCATTCGGACAAGATTTTGTTGCAGATTTTCACATAGAAATATGGCAATCAAGTGATTTGATAATTCAATATAGTCCGAAAAATAATTTTAGCAAGTTTATCTATTCGGACATATCAACATTCCTAATTCTCTTCTAATGAAATCAAATTGTTCTTCACTTAGAGGTTTTGTAAAAATGTCAGCTAGTTGATGTTTAGTATCAATGAACTCTATGGTTACGTCATGATTAGTGACATGATCTCGTATAAAGTGATGTCTAATATCAATATGTTTTGTTCTTGAGTGTTGTATAGGATTCTTGGTTAAGCAAATTACACTCGTGTTATCACATTTAATGGGAATATCTTTAAGATTAACTTTGTAATCTTCTAAAGTGTTTTTCATCCATACAACTTGTGCACAGCATGCACTTGCTGCAATATATTCAGCTTCGGTTGTTGATAGTGCAACCGAGTTTTGTTTCTTTGATGACTAGGCTACAAGGGCATGTCCTAAGAATTGACATGATCCTGATGTGCTTTTTCTATCTAATCTACAGCCAACAAAGTCTGCATCAGCATAAGCAATTAACTCAAAATTCTCTGATTTTGGGTACCATAATCCTAGATTTGTGGTACCATTAAGATATCTAAATATTCTTTTAACTGCTTTGAGATGAGATATCTTAGGGTTTGATTGAAATCTAGCACAAAGTCCTACACTGAACATGATGTCTGGTCTGGTTGCAGTGAGGTAAAGTAAACTTCCTATCATACCCCTATAAGTTTTTTGATCAAAGCTTTCTCCACTTTCATCAATTTCTAACTTAGTGGAGGTGCTCATAGGAGTGTTATTAGCTTTTGAGTTGTTCATATTAAACCTTTTTAATAAATTCATGGCATATTTAGTTTGACTAATAAAGATGCCATTGCTTAGTTGTTTGATTTGTAAACCTAAGAAGAATGTTAATTCTCCCATTAAGCTCATTTCGAATTCAAGACTCATAGTTTTAGCAAAAGATTCACAAAGAGATTCATTTGTAGAGCCAAAGATAATATCATCAACATAAATCTGAACAATGAGAAAATTATTTTCAAAATTCTTGATAAATAATATAGTATCAACCTTGCCTTTTGTAAAGTTATTTTTAATAAGAAAAGAACTAAGTCTCTCATACCAAGCCCTTGGGGCTTGTTTTAAACCATATAGAGCTTTAGTTAATCTAAACACATGATTAGGGAGGCTATTATTTTCAAATCCAGGAGGTTGTTCAACATAAACTTCTTCGGAAATAAAGTCATTTAAAAAAGCGCTTTTAACATCCATTTGAAATAACTTAAAATTATTACTACTAGAGTAGGCAAGGAGCATCCTTATGGCTTCCAATCGAGCCACAGGTGCGAAGGTTTCTTCGTAATCGATACCTTCTTCTTGGTTGAAACCTTTGGCCACTAATCTAGCCTTGTGTCTAACCACGATACCATTTTCATCTTGCTTGTTTCTGAAAACCCATTTAGTACCAATTACTAAATGGTCATTTGGCCTAGGAACAAGCGTCCACACCTCATTTCTCTCAAATTGATTCAATTCATCTTGCATTGCGATAATCCATGAATCATCTTTCATGGCTTCATCAACACATTTGGGTTCAATTTGGGAGAGAAAGGCGGCGTTGGCACAAAAATTTTTAAAAGAAGATCGTGTTTGAACCCCCTTTGATGTGTCTCATAATATTAGCTCCTTAGGATGAGCATCTACATACTTCCAATCCTTGGGTAAGGATGTTTCGGAAGTGGATGCATCCAAGTTGCTAGTTGGAGAAGGGGTTTCATTTAAATTTAAGGAATCAAAATTAATATCATCATCAAGATCATTTTTCTTAATTTCGAAAATCTCATTAAAAACAACATGAATGGATTCTTCAATAATTAAAGTTCTTTTATTGAAGATACGAAAAGCTTTAGAAACTGAAGAATAACCAAGAAAGATTCCTTCATCGGATTTAGCATCAAATTTTCCTAAGTTATCCTTTTCATTTAAGATAAAACACTTACACCCAAAGACTTTAAAATAGGAAACATTAGGTTTTTTGTTATTCCATAACTCATAAGGAGTTTTGGTGAGTAAGGGTCTTACTAGTACTCTATTCAAAATATAACATGCAGTGTTTACGGCTTCGGCCCAAAAGTATTTGGGTAGGCTGTGTTCATTCAACATGGTTCTTGCCATTTCTTGTAGATTTCGATTTTTTTCTTTCTACTACCCCATTTTGTTGAGGATTTCTTGGAGTAGAGAAATTATGGTTATATCCATTGAGTTCACAGAATTCTTGGAAATCGTGGTTTTGAAATTCTCCACCATGATCGCTTCTTATTGACGAAATCATAGAACCCTTCTCATTTTGAACAAGTTTACAGAACTTGGTAAAATATCTAAAACATTCATTTTTTTGTTTTAAGAAGTAGGTCCATGTATATCTGCTATAGTCATCAACAATGACAAAGGCATATTTGCTACCTCCTAGACTTGATGAAGAGATTGGTCCGAACAAGTCCATATGGATCAATTGTAAGGGCCTAGAGGTGCTTATTTGATTTTTAGTCTTGAAACTACCCTTAATCTGTTTACCTAATTGGCAAGCATCACATACATTATCTTTGATGAACTTGATATGAGGAATTCCTCTTACAAGTTCTTTAGATGATATTTGAGTGATTAGTTTCATGCTAGCATGACCTAATCTTCTATGCCATAGCCAAGCATCCTCATTTAAAACTGAAAAACACATTTCATTACACAAATCATTGATGTCAATAGTGTATACGTTATTTTGTTTTAATGCAATCATAGACATGTTTTTATGGGGTTTTTCAATGATACAAGCATTGGATTCGAATTTGACAATGTATCCTTTATCACATAATTGACTAATGCTCAAGAGGTTATGTTTTAAACCATCAACTAACAAAACATCTTCAATAAAGAAGTTGGATTTGTTACCTATGGTTCCTTTGCCAATGATTTTACCCTTGTTGTTATCTCCGAAGGTAACATAGCCTTCATCTATGCTAGTGAGCTTAGAGAATTGAGATGGATCTCCGGTCATATGCCTTGAGCATCCACTATCAAGGTACCATCTCTTGCTCCTAGCTTGGGATGGTGTGGGTTTCTACAAGAAAGGATAATTTTTAGGTACCCATTTGCTTTTGGGTGCCTCACAAATAGATCTACACTTCTTATCATGTTGCATAGAATTTGTCATGGTTCCTTTAGGAACCCAAATCAATTTGTTTGGACTTATTTTCTTGAATGGACAACTATGTGTCTTGTGTCCAAATTTGCAACAAAAGTTGCATTTGTTTTGATGTCGAACATGTAAGATGGAGCCTTTTATGAAAGTGGTTGGATTTAGGTGAGGACTTCTCACAAATCCAATTCCACTTCTTTTTGGAACGTGACCCTTGTTTGCAAGGATCATGTTCAATGACTTGCTACCAACCTCGAATTTCTTCAAGGTGTCCTTGAGTAGCAGGTTTTCTTTTTGGAAAGTTTCTAAATCATGACATTTGATACATGAATTTAAACTATCATGATGTTCAACTTTTAACTTGTCAAACTCACAAGTAAGACTAACATGCACCTTTTTCAGCAATTTATATTTTCTACTGATACTCTTGCATTCGTCAAATAAGTCATTGAAAGCATTTAATAATTCATCGAAAGATAAATCGGCATTTAATGAATTCGTTACCTCTCCTCCGATAGCCATTAAGGCGTAATGAGCAACTTACTCGGTGTTGGACTCCTCTTCCTCAGATGTGCTCGAATCATCCCATGTTGCTTTGAGCGCCTTCTTCTTTGTTGTTCTCTTTTTGGCTTGGGGACAATCACTCTTGTAGTGTCCTGGCTTTTTGCACTCATAGCAAATAACTTGATCCTTCTTGGGTTCAAGTTTATTTTTAGTATCATTCTTAAACTTGTTTCTTTTAATGATTTTTTTAAATTTTCTAGTTAGAAGTGCCAAGTCATCGTCACAGTCCTCATCACTTGAGTTTTCTCTCAAGTGATCTTCAGAAGTTTTGAGTGCCATATCCTTCCTGTTCTTTGGAAGGATGTCTTCTTGCTCTTCATGAGCTTTACAAGTCATTTCGTAGGTCATTAATGACCCGATTAATTCTTCAAGAGGGAAATTTCGCAGATCTTTTGCCTCTTGAATAGCCGTGACTTTAGGATCCCAACTCTTAGGAAGGGATCTTAGTATCTTATTAACAAGCTCAAAATCCGAAAAGCTCTTTCCGAGTCCTTTTAGACCGTTGACGACATCCGTGAAACGGGTAAACATGTCGCCAATGGTTTCACTCGGTTTCATCCGGAAAAGTTCGAAAGAATGTAACAGCAAATTATTTTTTGACTCTTTTACTCTACTTGTGCCTTCATGGTCACTTCGAGTATGTGCCAAATATCAAATGCAGTTTCACAAGTTGAAACACGATTAAACTCGTTTTTATCAAGTGCACAAAATAAGGCATTCATAGCCTTTGCATTAAGAGCGAAAGCCTTCTTCTCCAAATCATTCCAATCGATCATTGGAAGAGAAGACTTCGAAAATCCGTTTTCGACAAGATTCCACAATTCAAAATCCATAGAAATAAGAAAGATCCTCATTCGGGTCTTCCAGTAGGTGTAGTCCGTCCCATTGAACATGGGTGGACGCGTAATAGAATGCCCCTCTTGGTTTCCGGCGTATGCCATTTCTCTTGGGTTTTAATCCGTTAGAGAGTTAACCTTGCTCTGATACCAATTGTTAGGATCGAGAGCACTAAGAGGGGGGGGGGTGAATTAGTGCAGCGGAAATCTTTCAGCGATTAAAAATGAAAGCTGCGTTCGTTCGATAAAAACGATTTCGATGTAAAAGCCGATCTTAAGATTAAGCGCAGTTTTACTTCTAAACGCAGTTTACGTCTAAACACAATTTATGTTTAAATGCAGTTTGCGTCTAAACGCAGTTTTACATCTAAACGCAGATTTACGTCTAAACGCAGATTTACGTCTAAACGCAGATTTACGTCTAAACTCAGTTTACATCTAAAACGCAGTTTTACGTTTAAACGTAGTTTGCGTCTAAACGCAGTTTTACGTCTAAACGCAGATTTACGTCTAAACGCAGATTTACGTCTAAACTCAGTTTACATCTAAAACGTCTAAACACAGTTTGGGCAGTTTTACGTCTAAACGCAATTTTATGTCTAGACGCAGTTTCAA